>NC_139146.1:110212336-110303466 GCF_964270905.1 Leucopleurus acutus | reverse complement strand
CCTCCCTCCGTTCTTCCTTCCTCCCTCCCCCCCCCCCCGCTTCCCTTCTTTCTTTCTCACATCCAATCTATCAAGAAATCTTGTGGCCTTTACCCTTAAGATTACATCCATAACTTGATAATTCTCACCACCTCAATTGCCAAAACCCTGCTTCCCAGCCACCAGCATCTCCCTCTGGAATGTGGCAAAGGACTCCTAACTGGTTTCCTTGCTTTTCCCTACATCTTCTAGAGCTTATTTTCAACATGACTGGAGAATTATATTTTTAAGACATAAATCAACCAGATCATATCATTCATGTGCTTCAAATCCTCTAAGACCTCCCTATTTTACAGTATTCAAAATAAAATCGAAATCCTGTGCTGGTCTACAAGATCCCATGTAGTCTGGCCCCTCGATGCCCCTGCCGCTGCCTCCTGACTTCATCCCCTCTTCTTGCCCTCTTCCTCCTTGGTCTTCCTCTAAGGTGCTGGGCATTTTCCCACCATGGGGCCCACCTTGCTGTTTCCTCTGCCAGGAAAATTCTTCTCCCATCTATGGTCAGGCTTATTCTTCACCTCTTTCAAGACCTTGTTCAGGTGGCACCTTCTCAGGGAGGTCGACCCTGATGGTCCCATGGAAAGTACAGTCTTGCACACATA
This sequence comes from Leucopleurus acutus, assembly GCF_964270905.1. Lineage (NCBI taxonomy): Eukaryota > Metazoa > Chordata > Mammalia > Artiodactyla > Delphinidae > Leucopleurus > Leucopleurus acutus. Next base: position 110,302,825 of record NC_139146.1, on the reverse strand, counting down.
CTTTTGCCTGCCACACACCCCCATCCTCCTTACTCTGTTCTATTTTTACTGTTGAAGTAGCACTTTTCTTCATAACATACTTTATAATTTATTATAACAAACTTTATAATTTTTTTTTTTTTTTTTTGCGGTACTCAGGTCTCTCACTGTTGTGGCCTCTCCCGTTGCGGAGCACAGGCTCCGGACGCGCAGGCTCAGCAGCCATGGCTCACGGGCCCAGCCGCTCCGCGGCACGTGGGATCTTCCCGGACCGGGGCACGAACCCGTGTCCCCTGCGTCGGCAGGCGGACTCTTAACCACTGCGCCACCAGGGAAGCCCCATACTTTATAATTTATTTTAACATATTTTAAATTTATTCTGTGTCTCCTTCTGCCAAACTTTAATTCCCAAGGGCAAGAACTTTCATCTGTTTGTTCAGTGATGTATTCCCTGTACCTGGAATAGTGCCTGGCATACAGTAGATGGTCTATAAACACTCACTGAATATTGAACATTGGGCCTGACTCTCCCGAAGCCCTAATGTCTTTAATCAGGATGATACCAAGACATGTGAGAAGCCCAGACTGATGATTAATTTGGTTCTCCTTCAAATGGATATTAAAAAATAATTATGTTTGTTGAGAAGTGATGCTGAGTACTGCCGGGCTGTATGCGGGAAGGACCAAAAACAGGAGTGGTGCTCAAACTTTCTTTTCTTATCGCAGGCATTTCAGCTCTGGCCCTGAATGTATCTAAAACAACTAAAAAATAGAGCCCTGCAGTGACCCTGACCCTCCTTACACAGGTCAGTCACACAAGCACACCCTTTGGGGGTCTCACTGTGCCCACTCCAGGCTGCATCCATGTTCAGTACCCTCCCTGAGAGGCCATCTGGCAGGTAGAGATTTTCCCATTTTGGAGTATTCTCAGGGATGTTTAAATTGGTGGCCCTGATAGCTGGCTGTGTCTCTGAACTTAGCCACGGGAGATCTCCTCTTGCAGTGCATGCTGTTCAGTCTGATCATTTGAAAAGCCCTAATTTGCTTTTTCAGCATCCTGCCCTGAGACCTCCTGCTTCTTTTCTCTACAGGTTTCAGCAGAAAAGTAATAATAGCCGCAAAGGGTGTCACTGTGCTTGAGAAAGACAGACACTCCCTACACCCTAGGTTTCCTCAGTGGCAGAAAGCCCCCGTCAGTTTAACTCACCTTTTTGGAAATATAGATTCTCATTTCTCCTCTCCCACAGGTGCCCAAGCTGGTAACTTCTTTTTCACCGCTTTACATCCAATCTACTTTACTTCTTCAATAACTTGCTGCTCCTAGCAAGGTTTGAGTAAACTCTAATGTTAACTAGAAGGAATTCTTTATTGTTTTTCCTTGTAAAAATGGGGCATTGTGAATAAAATTAATGTTTGAACAGTGAAGCTGGTTTCCTTTTTTTTCATTGGTAAAAGAGGCTGAAATCTCATTTCTTACAGCTCAGAATTATTTTGAAGCTCACATGAGATGAAATAGTAAATGGGTCTAATTATAATCTTTTCCATTTTATTGAGGAGATTCTCACTGAGCTGGAAAGAAATCAGTATACGGAATAGAATTACTTATTCTAAACTGAGGAGTTGAGGAGAGAAAGGGGGCGTGGTTTAAACTCTGTTTCTAGGGAAACGCCCGTGTTCCTTTTTTTTTTTACATCTTTATTGGAGTATAATTGCTTTACAATGGTGTGTTAGTTTCTGCTTTATAACAAAGTGAATCAGTTATACATATACATATGTTCCCATATCTCTTCCCTCTTGCATCCTTTTCATTGAGTGTGAAATGGGGGTGGATGGGATGGGGGATGTGTGTGAGATAGGGGTTGGAAGGGGTCACTTGGACACCCTGGGGCTCCCATGGAAACTCCACCCTACTGCTCCCGGCCAACCGCAGGCTGAGAAAGAGGGAAGTGGGTCAGGGGGAGGCCAAGAAGGGAAAGCTCACAGCTTCCGAAGAAGTTTGAAAATCATTGTTGTCAGCAGGAGAAAAGAGATTCTTAACCTCTAATTATTTCTTCTCTCACCCCTCATATATCTCTAACCTCTTTTTTCTCACCAATCTTAAATCTTGTGTGACTCTTACTAGCCCTTTTCTCCACATGAACCTTTAGTCACACACAGTAAATTGAAAGTATTGAGGCTTGAGGCTGGTTAAAGTATTTCCAGTTACTTGTCTCTCAGGAGGTGTCCTCCAGGGAAGATTCTAGTAAACGCCTGTTTATCACCATTTTTCTGTGAATAATCACCCCGCCTCCAATTACTGGATTCTTTTTAGAATCCACAATTCACTGGCCCTGGCTTCCAACTGTTACCGCAGATCATCAACCCCTGTGAATTACGAGAATCACATCCTCTCTTGAACTACAATCAGCTGCAGCCCATTGTCCGCTATTTCTTTCCTCTTCCTTTTTGAAACTTTAGAGTTTAAGACGCTATTCTTAAGGGTTCACCTAGAGGACAGAATCTAGAATACCCTGTTTGGATGAGAACCATAGTTACCCCATGGGAAGAACCTGAGAGGAAGTCAGGACATGAGTCAGGGAAGAGAGAAAAGAAAGAGAAATTTAGGGCTTCCCTGGTGGCGCAGTGGTTGAGAGTCCGCCTGCCGATGCAGGGGACGCGGGTTCGTGCCCCGGTCCGGGAAGATCCCACATGCCGCGGAGCGGCTGGGCCCGTGAGCCATGGCTGCTGAGCCTGCGCGTCCGGAGCCTGTGCTCCGCAACTGGAGAGGCCACAGCGGTGAGAGGCCCACGTACCGCACAAAAAAAAAAAAAAAAAAAAAAGAGAAATTTAGACTTTTGTGTTATCAGAAGTAAGGTTTATGATATGGGGAGGTGTGTGTGTGTGTTTGTATGTGAGAAATGAGTATCATCCACTGGACTTAAGAAGGTGTAAGAGGACAAACAAAAAGAGAAAAGAGAGGAGACTCTCCTCCCCCAATCACTGAGGGTGGGTAGCCTGTGAGGACGCAACAAGAGAAACAGGGAAAATTTTCCTGAAACTTCATCTGGGCCTGCTTTGGGAGAACAAAGACCATGCGTCTTTCTTTTCCATGTTTCAGAATTGCTGTGTAAGAAGTGGTGTGCTTTGTTATCTCTACCCCCCTAATGTGGGTGAGTCTTCCTCAAATGAGCTGAGGGTGTTGCACGAAACCTGAGATTTGGCTCTGAAAAGTTATTCTCCATTTTCCTCTTTACTTTAAATTGAGATGATCAGATTGTGGGTTTTGCATCCTTTACTTCGTCACTTGTCTCTCTCTTTCTCTTTGGGAAGTCGTCACTGATCCCACCCCAGGGCAGAGGAGGAAGCAACAGAGCCATCTTGAAAACCAGATGCTTGAGAAGAAGACCAAGTAAAACATCTGCTGAATGAAATTAGGGAAAGGATTATATGATGCTAACCGTTGCATTTGGGAATGGTGGAATTAGCACATCACCCACATTCTTCATAAAATTTATTTATTTAATAAGCAACGAATAAATGATTAGGGCAATTAATATATGCACATGGTACCAATTCCAAAAGTACGAAGGTGTTTCCAGTGGAAGTCAGGTTTCCCTCCCACTCCTGTCCCTGCAACCACCTAGTTTTCCTTTCCGATGCAGCCATAGTTACCATCAAAAGCAGTTTAAAAATCTAAATAAGACAAAATTATTCACTTTATAATATCCAAGACATGGAAGCAACCTAAATGTTCATCGACAGAAGAGTGGATAAAGAAGATGTGTTACATATATACAGTGGAATATTACTCAGCCATAAAAAATGAAATAGTACCACTTGCAGCAACATGGATGCACCTAGAGATTGTCATACTGAGTGAAGTAAGTCAGAGAGAGAAAGACAAATATCATATGATATCGCTTATATGTGGACTCTAAAAAAATGGTACAAATGAACTTCTTTACAAAAAACGAAATAGAGTCACAGATCGAGAAAATAAACTTATGGTTACCAGCGGGGAAAGAGTGGGAGAGGGATAAATTGGGATATTGGGATTGATATATATACACTACTATATGTAAAACAGATAACAAGTAAGGACCTGCTGTATAGCACAGGGAACTCTATCCAATACTCTGTAATGACCTATATGGGAAAAGAATCTAAAAAGGAGTGGATATATGTGATGTGCATGTATAAGTGTTTCACTTGGCTGTACACCTGAAACTAACACATTGATTGTAAGTCAACTGTACTATAATAAAAATTACTAGAAAAAAAGAGAAAATTATTCACACCTTAGTTATTTGATTTAAAATTGGAAATAGCCTCTTCCCTCCTGAATGACAGTTGCAGAAAGGGTTTCTAGTTTGATTTAATAGTTCCTTTGTGTTTGATATTCTCCACCCTCTTTAATATATAATGTCCCTCGAGTTCAGAATTACCCGTATTCTGGGATAATCCCTAGAAATATCTTAAGGGTATTGAAAGTATCTCCTACTCAAAATGAATCACGAGATTTTCTTTCAGAGTTCAAACTCATGGACAAAATCTTGAACTTCCTAATTCAGCCCGAGTACAAAGCAGTTAAGGGCTTCAAAAGGATTAGAGTTTTGAAAATCACAGGAACCCAGTTCAACTCTTGCTCTTAGCTAAAAATGTTTGAAGTAGCCTCTTTCATTCTAATAACAGTTTGTAGGAATGTTTTCCCTCAGGTTAATTGGATGTCTTACCATCTCTTTTCTTCTAGGGATTCTAGGGAAAGAGAGCATGGTTGGCAGTATTTTGTGAAGGGTTTTTATCAACGATATTGATGTTTCTTAAGGTACCATGGGTCAGACTTCCCAGTCTACTCCCTGTGTCTCTTGTACTGAGGCTGTTAGGGAGGAAGTGATTGCACTGAAGAGAGGAGACCAGATTGGCTGTTCTGGGACCTCTGTCTAATTTGTGCCCAGGCCTGCTGCCAGGGCACTGGAGCAGAGGGTTAATATCCCTAAAAGAGTGTGAGACAATGAAAAGTTTATGAAATTGGACTTATGATTTCCAGCCCAGCATCAGGCATATGCAAGGAACTTGGAAGTTGTCACTCCCATCTTCATAACAACAACAAAAAACTGCTGGACCAACTAAAACACAACAGCTCTTCTTAGAGTCCTCAGAAAATCGTGGTCACAGGACAAAGTGCTGCCCCCCAAATTGGAAAGACAGACAGGTGTATACAGAGGATCACAATTTACCAGAGCAGAAATCCATGGGCAGAAACCTCTGCAGGAACTAGCATAGGGTAGAAAACCTGAAAGAAGAATTAGTAAATTGCTGGAGGCTGTGTGGACAGGTTTGAAGGTTAAAAACTCCAGAAGGGTCTAAGCTTGGGGGGGGGGTGTCCCACGTTTTTGTGAGTTTTACCTTCAGGAGCTCCACCACCTTCTCACAGTCAACGCTGGAGTAGCCATTCTGAAATATGCCTCAAGTATTCCGTTCTTCACAATGCCTGCATCAGGGGAGACTATTGTATAAGAGCCTCACGGTCTGTTGTTTTATCACAGCCTAACCCACCCGGAGGAAAGGAAATAGCCAATCCCGCCCTCTGTAACCTTGTTGTCTCACCCAAGGGAGGAAGAAAACAAAACTGAGAAGCCCTTGTGAGGGTCTTAGCCCTGGGACACAAACTCACTAAAAGGCTAAGACCTACAGCCACAGGACTCCAGAACGCATTCTCTCCCCCCATACTCTACCACTATTTCAATAGGACTCCCATAAAATCACGGGGGATTCCAGCGTAAAGAACTGCATGTCTCAGATCTTATTTAAGAAGGAGTCTTTAGGGAAGGAAACTCAAAGACAGCAGAGGCTACAAAAACAAGGACACCAGAGGAAATTTTAGCCTCTGATACCTACAGCTTCAGCAAACAATAAACACAGCCCAATTCCTAGCCAGATAAACAAAACGCACAAAAGCCCTATTTATTACATTTCCTTTTACTCAATCAAAGCTTTCAATGAAAAATTACAAGGGATACTGACAGAAACACACACACAAATGCACACACACGGAGTTGGACCAGATGGAGCAAGCGTCAGAATCAGCCTCCGATATGGCAGAGATTTTGGAATGATCAGACCTGGGATTTAAAACACCTATGCTTACTATACTAAGGGCTCTAATGGAGGAAATGGACAACATGCAAGAAGAGATGGGTATTAACAATGTCCAGGGCTTTTAGTTGTACTTAGGAGAAGGGATAAGGAGAAGTATGTCTGTTCCATCTTCCTGAAAGTGGAACACTTAACTCTAAAAAAAAAGTTTATCCTGTTTTTCTTCATTGTTTGTTTCCTCTGAGTTCCTGTTTCTGTGTATTTATTTCTATTTTTTTAACATTAAGTCTTTAATGTTAAAGACTTTCCTCAGAGGTGTGATCACTGGCTATCCACTCGTATTTAAGATTGAGTACTATAAGACTGATAAGTTACATCAGGAAGAGGGGTGGGACCTGCCCCTCATTGTTAGGTTATCAGAGGGATATCACAGGGATCCAACCATTTCTTGAGAGAAGGTGTAAATTTATCAAATGTCAATTTCTAAAGGTCTTTCTCTTAGGATTGTCCATTTTTTTCAGATAGTCATCCTCAAATATCCTGCCTGTGGCTGCGTATGACACTGTTGAAGGAGGAAGAGAGCTGAATGTCCCACTGTACAGTATTCAGACTTTCATTTAATCTCTCTGCTTTCAGCACAGCCACTTGCTCTTCTCTCCTCTCCAGGGTAATGCTATAGTTCTCCTGTCTTATGGAGCGCACATGTGTTGGGGATAGGAGACTGTTTTCTGGTCCTTGATCATCAGACGACATAGGTCACCACTGAGACATCCATGGTCCCTGTCTACACAGTGTTGGGAAACAATTCTCTACCAATCATGGTTTCATGTATCCTACTGTCTTACGAGCAGAGGCATAGATAGTCTATTCCGGATGATCTTTGCAAGGATGTTCATATAGCAAGCAACCTTGGAAGACAGAGATAGTGTCTCTCTCTGGGATAGAGAGAAGATTTGTTTGCTTCCCAGTATAATAAAGATAATGCCAAGATGAGGGCTGGGAAGGTTTTCTTGTAGCCTTTTTAACATATTGAGGTTTCCTAAAATTGAGCATCTTCAGCTGTGATGCAAACCTACCACATTCAACATCCATTTGTGCTGTTCCATGCAGTCCCTGTGGGACTGAGAGACAAGGTGAACAAACATGTACGTGAAGATAATTGCTGCCTACTGTGCTTGGAGTAATAACATCCTTAGCCTTTGTCTCAGGTGACTCGTATTTTCGGCCAGCATGAGTGGTACTGTGGCCATTTAACTCGTAAGCTTGCAAGTAGAGTAGAATCTCAGATGCTCAATTCTGTGGGTTTCCAGTGCTACAATACCATGTATGGGGCTCAGGAATCTATCAGCCTGCCTCTGTTCTGTCTTCCTTGATACCCCATGCAGCTGTTGCAATTCTGACCTTACTGCCTCCTCAGTCTATAACTAGAAGACTGGGTTGAATCCTCCTGCTCTGGGACCCACAGTCTGTCTGTTTCCCTCCCCCAGCTTGGGAATATCTCTTTTAAATATGAGAGAAATCCTTCTCTTTTCATGTTTCTTCAAGCTGCTTCTTCAACTCCCACAGATTCCCATATCCTAAAGATTTAGGTTTTGCAAAAAACATCTTCTAGTACTCTTCTGCTTCCAACCCTACCACTCGGCTATTGTGAGACAAAGAGCAATGATGTTTGAGTGTGGGACAAGAAGGGGAAATACAGGGAGTAAAAGGCTCCTGTGTATTACCATTTCAAAATGTCACCGAGTCACATTTTTTCTGTGTTTGACAAGTGTCTTCAGTTCTCATGAACACTCTCTCTCACATTACCAGAATCCAAGGCACCCACCATCCTGCCAACTTTTCCATGGGGGTTTAGTAAATCTCTAACTTTCCAAAGCCTGGAGTAGGGACAGAGCCAGGAACAGTGCTGAATGCTTTGCCACTCTCCCAGATTTCCACAGCTGCACCCTTCCTGCTTTATTCCCATCCATCTTTGTACCAAGGGATGGGACTCTGTAGAGATCCACAGAGAGTCCAAACTTCATATATCCTGTAACAGAGTCATCAGGCCCCTTGCAGGGAGAGCAGAGTCCTCTGAGGATAAGACAAAGGTAGGAGCAGGAAGCAGGGGAAAGGCACTATGTTTTTCTGGGAAAACAAAGAATGAAATGAGGAATAGATGGTGTGGAGACTTTTAGGTTCATTTGGCAGACTGAGGAGGGGAAAGATGGGGACGGGTTTGAGCAGTGTGGGACCAGGAAGGTTAAAGAGGAAAGAATCACCAGTCTTTCATCTGCCCCTTGGGGAGGTGGCCTTTGACCCCAATTCAGGGAGAAAAGGGCAGGAGGGAGGTCACGCTTATAATTCAGCTAGAGCTGGAAAAACAAGTATGTAAATGAGAGTTGGGAGGATGATGTTAAAAGGCTTATGTCATTTTTGTGTCCCCCGACTGGCTCTGTGACCTACTTGAAGGAATTGTCCTGAGTTACCCTCTTTGACATTAGGTTTCAAAAAATAAGTTAATGTTTTCCCGATTATACGTCAAATTGAGACATTTAGTAAATTCACTAAATTTAGATATTTAGTGAAGACTTTTCTTTGGTCTGTGCTTTGAGGAAAGTTATCATCTCAATATTTTGACAGTTAAAATGAACACTTAATTCATCCTGAGCCATTTAACTTGAGTTTTAATTTCCGGATTGTCCTCAGATCATCTTCCCTTAGGGACTTCTGCATGTGGGGTGATCAGATTTCACCATCTTGAGATGTACGCACCTCTGACCTCTAACCCATGGACAGAGAATTGGGCTCCTTAACTGAACTTGCCTACAGAGAAATGAGAGGGCTAATACTGGTATATGATTAAGAAGGTAAAATTAAATTCTTCAGGAGTCTAATCTCAATACCTCTTTTTGACTAAAATATTTGATTACTTCTCATCTTTTTGATTGATTGTGGGAATATTTTCCACGGTTGGTTGATGTCTAGCTGGTCTTTTCTCAGTATGGGGCATAGAGAGGAAAGAAGATGTAATTATAACAGTAATTTGATTTCAGTTCTCATCACTAATATAATGCTTCCTCGTGGTCCCCAAGCTTCTGCGTCTCCTTGTTCCCCCTCTTTACTCTCTGGGTGCTGAGTGTCCTGCTTTGTACCCAGGTCTCTGGCTCCTCTGTTATAGCATAATTCTCATGCATTTTTATGTCAACAAAATATTTCCTTTCACTCTGTCTTAAAGAATCCTGCTCCCCACTAGGAATACAGAACAGAAGAAAGGAAATAAGTGATTGGGGAAGAAAAATCCTGTTTTGCCTCTCTAGAATATCTGGATTTTGTTTATTTCCTCCTGAGTCAGATCCAGACAACCGAACCACATGTGGGCAGGTGGGAGAGGTTGCAGCAGAGGCAGAAAAAGGCAGAAAAGCATCTTGCTCTTAGGGGGCTGTATTCATTTGCTGGGCTTCATGACAAAATACCACAGAGTGGGTGGTTTGAAGAACAAAAATGTATCTCTTCACAGTTCTGGAGGCTAGAAGTCCAAGATTAAGGTGTTGACGGGTTTCATTCTGAGGGCTCTCCTTGGCTTGCAGATGCCTATCTTCTCTCTCTGTCTTCACCTGCTCTTTTCTCTGCGCGTCCACATGTCTGTGTCCTAATCTCTCCTCTTATAAGGACACCAGTCATATTAGATTGGAACCCACCCAAATGACCTCATTTTCCCTTGATTACTTCTTTAAAGGCCCTCTTTCCAAATACAGTCACATTTTGAGGTGCTAGGAGTTAGGACTTCAATATATATTTTGGGGGGAATACAACTCAGCCCATAACAAGGACCTGGGGGTGGGGGAGGATGAAAAGCTGGGAAGGCCATGCAGCTTCCTTTGTTTGTTGGTTGGAGGAGGTACATTCACCTATCTGGGACCTGGGGACATTTTACAACCTTAAGTTTTATAGTCTCAGCCCTTCTATCAGTACAGTTTAAGAGCTTGGGGTTACAAATATGTTACATATGCCTTAAAAATTTACCAAAAAGGGTGGGGAGAAGTAAATATATATCCATCAGAATGGCTCCCCCTTAGAAGGAAAAGGGCTGAGTTGATAGGTCAGGTAGGATGATCTGGGGTGAAGTTTTTCTTACAGTACTTCAAATATCTTTTTCTCTCCTGTCTTTTAAAATAGAGATGTTATTGGAGAGCACAATGACTTTTCTATTTCGGAGGTGAGGGGAACTGACATTTCAATTGTTTTAAAATCAACGGTTCTTTCTGCCTCTAGGACTTCTTATTTAATTCCCTCGGGAATCCCTAGCATCGGTAATTTTAAAAACTGCCTCCCTTGGTGATTCTCACGTGTAACTGGACTGGAGGAAGGACAAGTCATTGTCCCTTTGATTTTCTACCTTCATTGCAGTAGTGAGCAGCATGAAGACTTCCAGAATCTCGAATGGGAGCAAATCCCTCCATTAGAACCTCTACAGGGAAGGAGATCCATATATGCCCAGAGACAATCCATGTTTTCTTTCCTTTGTGATGCACCCAAGACCAGCCTTGGACTCAGGAGACACAAATTTGGTCTTCTTCAGGTTGACTGGGCAAAAATCAGGGTGAGGACCGTTGCGATTTACAAACATAAATGTGTTTTCTGTTACTCCTATTAAATATGCAAAATGGCCCCTTTCCCACCTAGTACAGGTTTGTAGACATGTTTCTGAGTTTATTTTGCTCATCCCTTTGAGGTGGACGTTCTCTCCCATTTCACGTTTCCAGGCTGACCCCACCTTGGAGGAGAGAGGGATGAGTGTGAGTGCCCCAGACCTGCAGGGAGGGAGACAAGAGGAAGCTCCGGCAACCCAAGCATCACCCCCATTTCTAGCCAGGGTCTATGTTGTATGCCTTCCTCCAGGGATAGAACAAAAGACAGCTGGTGTCTTCATCTTTTCTCTAGAATAGGAACTTCCTTAAACGCAGAGAGTCAAATAACCTTCTCTTTGGATGCCCTGCCCGCCCCCCCACTTTTCTGGCTTTTAAAAATAATCTTACTTTGGCACCCACTTTCTTTCCTCCCTAGTGTTTTTCAAGACCAAGATGTCCTTTAGAACTTGTTTAGTTTGAAAAGGCAGTTGTTTATACTTCTGGGAATAAATTTGCACTTTGAAATGAAAAGGCCTGGTGTGTTGATCTTGACACATCCTTGAGGATCTCCACTTAAGGCTCTGAAGAGCCCCTCCCAGAACAGCCTGGAGCAGGAAAAGGTGGGAATGGGGGCTGGAAGGGTGGAGGGCTCTGTCCAGGTGTCCATGAGGTCATTTCTGCCTGGAGGCCCAGAGAATTGAAGAATTGGGATACCTGAGAGAGTTCGAGTGTAAAATGGTGATGACACGAATGTAACTTTGAAATTTTAAAACATTCTGTGAGAATCCAACTTCCATTTAAAAATATTTGAAATGGTCCCTTTATCTCTGAATAGGAATTTGGGGATGTTTCCTAGGTAAACTTGTTGTTTATTTTGGGTTTGATGTTCTCTCCTGTTTCTGTTGTTTCTGTCTGAAATGTTCTTAGGGGTCAGGTTACCCACTTCCATTCCACTGGGGCCTGAATAGTAGTATTGCCCCCTCACAGGGATTGGTCCCGAGATTTTTCCTCTAGGTTTAAGACAGGGAAAATGCAATGAAATTGTCCTGATGCTGCCTGTCCCCTAATCTACAAAAGTAATTAATCTATTGTTTATATGACCATTTGACAAAGCTATCATAATCCATGAGACATTTTAGTTTGGCCTAAAACCAAGCTGTTAAAAATTTAGCCATTTTTTACCCCATCTGTCAATCCAAATCCTAGGCCTTTTATAAACCCTTCCTTTACTCTATCCTATTACCTGTAGGTATCACGAAGAAAAGTTTGCATACAATACTGGGTAATTCAAAAAAGAAGTGTTTTAACAGTTTGACTTTTAGCTAGTTGGATAATGCCAGATTATCTGCACTAAGTGTCCTGTCTTAAGTAATTTGCTAAAGAACGTCAGGAACAAGAAGTGGACAAGAGGAATCTTGATTTCGGAAAGACTGAGAATGGAGTTTGTTAGTGGGGGTGGTGGGAAAGATGGGGTGATGATAGAGGAGTTTAGATGATTTTCTTTCTCCATCCTGACCATTCCTATGGATTTTGGTGAAATGATGTATACTATGGGATAGAAAGCATTCCCTGTTTGTTTCCTCACTCAGTTCTTGGACAGAAAAGGGATCACAAGAAGTGGACCATTTACAGACCATGTTTATGTTATGAATCTGTTTTTGAAAGACATGCACAGTATTGTAAACCTTCCCTTGCTGTTTTGGGGGGAGAATAGGGAAGAAAGGATTGAAGGAAATCTCCACTTTCTCTAGCTGGTGGGAGCTCCCGGGAGGGTGGAGGCTGGGCCGTGACATTTTGACCTCAAAAAGTCAGGACTTGTTTTTTTGTTTGTTTGTTCTTCAGATGAGGACAGTAAATGAGTAAAAACAGATCAACAAAAGTGCCTTTGGTTTTCACTGGGAGGAAATTTATTATTTCAAATGTTTTATAATGAAAAATCCAGTTTAAATCTCCTTGTATTATCTGTCCTAAAGCTCTCCTTTCCAGACTTTCCAAGTAAAGAGTACAGCTTTAATCCTTTCATCACGGGCCTTGGAAGAGAATCCTCCCTCAGGGACATCCTTCCTGTGGGAAGGAGAATGAGTGACAGACAAGAGCTTCTGTACCCGGAATAAATCCCATCTGTAACATATCCAAGCCTGACCCCTGACCCTTGGACAGAGAAATGGGCTTTTCGTAGAGCCCACACATAGAATAATGAAAGGGCTAATGTAAGTTCAAGATCAGTGAAAGAAAATAAAAATTTAGCTAACCTAAGTTCTTCCCACTGTCTAAAACTTAAAAAAAAAAGCTTTTCCTCATTTGGAAGAGTAGAACAAAGTTGACACCTTGCCTTTATGGATCACAGACAGGAGCTCTCAGGTTATAAAACAGGAATTTATAATCAGAACTTAACGAGATACATTCATCTACAACATTTCTATCTTTTACTTTACCCTTAAATGGGAGCAGTAGGATTCCCCCATCCATGTAGGGATTCTAATTAGGGTGAGGTTTAATATTAGACTAGTGGTGTATGCACAGAGGAACTTCAAGGTCAAGGATCAAGTGTGCTCTAGTCCTTTACTCTGGATTTTCATAGTGAGACATTTCTTTTTCTTAAAACAACACTTATCATGGTTTATAAAATTAAAGGACTGAAACGTGCTCATCAACAACAACAACCATTACATCTGAAAAAATGGAAGGGCACAAAGAAAAACATCTCTCCAGGGACATCTTCCTGACAGCTCATCTTGGATATAAGACTGTGTTAACAGCCCCAGGTACCTACAGAGTGTAGAGCACAGTGTGGAGGGTAGAGCACAGTGTGGGGGCAGATACAGCAGTGGGAGGGATGAATTCTGTTCTTGACTCTGGGCTTGGGGAGGGGAGACCCTAGGGTTTTTCTTGTCTTTGAATAGAGGACATGGAATATCATTTCCACGGTCTAGGAAGAGTTGTGACTTAGGGAAGAAGCGGGAATATATTCTATTCTATTTCTCACTTTCCTTCTATCTTGGAAGAGTAGCAAGAATTTCAGCTTGGGTAAAAGTTCAGGAGCACACTGTGTTTCTGAAGGTGAAATTCATGTGGCACATTGGGCTGAACTCCTGTCTGGAGAACTAGTAAAAGGTTAAAATATATCTTTTATATTATATATTATTTGTATATCCTCATAGAGGATATAGACTTATTTCTGAAGTTATTACATAAATATACAAATAATATAACAGATATCTTTTAACCTAAAAGTGCAACATATACATTCATTTATTTCTCTGTTATCTCTCTCTCTCTTTTTTTTTCCTCTCTCACAGCATGTGGGATCTTAGTTCCCTGACCAGGGGTCAAACCTGTGCCCCCTGCAGTGGAAGCACAGAGTCTTAACCACTGGACTGCCAGGGAGGTCCCATATCTTTCTAAAGTGAAATGCTTTTCTGTGGCAAAGATAAATAGTTTTATATATATATATATATATATATATATATTTTTATATATATATATATATATAAATTTATTTCTATACATAGAGAGAGAGGAGAAATGTTTTACCAATGAGATATTTAGTAATGTCCCAGTTAACTCACCATGTAGTGTTCCTTCTAACTTCCTCGGTTTCTCTACTTCCAGATCCACAAGATACCTCATGGTTACATAGCAATCCTTTCACTACCGTTCTTCCCTCCCCATTCTCAGAATGATTCCCTAAAGTCTTCTTCTGTGATGGACCAAAGCCTGGCCTCTGACCTATGAAGAGAAAATTGAACTCCTTAATGTGATCCCTGCATACATTATTCATCGGGCAACCCTCAACCTTAAATATTCTCTGTGTAGGAGGCCCACTTACATCCCTTCTTATGTTTAGTACATTTTAAATAGTCTCTTTTCTTCATTTTAATTTGTTTTTTTATTATATAGTCAATTTTACTTCATTTTCTTTTGCAATTACTCTCTATTTTAAATGATATAACTCTAATGATCTCAAGACTTTTAAGTCTTACAATCTTCAGGGTCCGATGAGTTTCTCTTTACTTTCCCAGTTCCCTGGGATATGCATGATGCATTTTAAGAATGGAGAAGAAGAGGAGAGAAAGTTGATGTCTGTGTTTTTTTCTCCAGTTTCAAATTCCAGAATCTATAAAAAGAGTCCAAGAAGCAAGTTCTGTGCAGAGTCACTTCTAAGAATTCCAGGATAAAAATCCAGTGAAAGAAATTTGTATGAAGAAGGGGATGAGTGAGAGGAGGGGAGGAAGTATTGAAGGAAATTTCAAGGCAGGGAGGTAGTAGATATTCTAGTTTGGGGATGTGGTGGAGAGATGGGAGTCCCCTCCATTGTATCTTGACCTTAGGGTTGGGAAAAATGACACAATCCAGGAGGGAATGGTCCTTAGGAAGCCCAGTGACTGAGAAAAACCCTGCTGCCCACCAATGGGACAGATTGGTGTGAAGGAGATGCAGTTATTGCTGTGTGGTTAAAGCCTTTGGTGAGACTGTTGGGTGATTAACTTGTGGACTTTCCAAAGGCATCTTTCAGCTGAAATAGTTATTGTAAGGAGTGCTCGAAGAGGCTTCAGAGAACACTTTAGTAGACATGAGTGCGTGCAGGACCCAGGTCTTGGCTTCTAAATATCATTCTCCACTGAAAGAATCCAGGGCTCCTTTGAGAAGTGGCTAACTCCGGGTCTGGAGCAGGAAAAGTGCAATGTAAACTTGGAAAATTTCTTGTGCCAAAATGCAAAGAAGTGTTCAAAAGAGGGGGGCTTGTGCAAAGGACATAGGAGGCAGCTTGAAGGGGCTTCCACTAGCCAAATCTGGGACAATTCAAGCATCGTAAGGACTTTTGACAGTAATGGAGTATAACCCAAAGAATAAAACAAAAATTCTTGAGTCCATACTGATATAAGTCAATAAATAACTAAATAAAGTGGGGAGAAGAAAATGCTCTTCCTTACAGTAGAATTCCAATGAATAAAGTCAAAAAGACTGATGGAGTTAGAAAATCACTTTTTGGCAGCCACTACAATAATAATTTTTTCAGGCAAAAATCACCAATGATTCCTAAAAGCAGAGGGTGAACATTGGATGAAAAACAAAATATTTACAGAGTTTCAAAGTATCTCCTCATGATATACTTATTAATTTCAAAGAAAATAATTGTGTCTTCACAGTGGAGAAACCTGACAGGAATCATTGTAACCATGTGATCAAAGTTAACCTCATTAGCAATGGGACACATGGACATCTGGTGCCTCGTGAGGACATAAAAACATGTATGTGAAATTCCTGACAAAAATGTGTAACCTGAATCTAATCATGAGGGAAATCAGACAAATCCAAATTAAGGAACAGCTACAAAATAACTAGCTTGAACTCTTCAAACTATCAAAGTTATGAAGGACAAAAAAGAATGAACTGTTCTAGATTAAAGAAGACCAAAGAGACATAACAACCAACTGTAACTGGGGATCCTGGATTTACTCCTGGACCATTTAAAGCATATTAGTGGGATAATTGGCAAACTTTGCTCAAGATCTGTTTATAATCAGATAACGATATTGGTATTAGTAATGGTAATGGTATTGCATCAATGTTAATTTCTTGATTTTGGTAATTGCACTAAGATTATGTGTGAGAATGTCCTTATTTTTAGGAAATACAACTGAGGTATTTAAAGGTATAGGGACGAGAGGCTAAATGACTTTCCATGATTTACGAGACCTAATTTTCCTTTCTCTTCTTGTAGCTTAAACTTACATGTCCTAGTTGGGGTGAGAGAATAGTTTGTGTGTTAGCATCCTCCAAAGTGTCCCATGCTTCATACTGTGAAGGTGCTTTGCAGTATGATTACTTATAATAATCCACTATTAAATGCTTAATGGTAGACATCCCTTTTTGGTCATGAAATGACATAGTACACAGCATTTGTGTTGAAAGCAGAAAGGATCTTATGTTTCCAACAATGATTTAATAATTGGAACTGGTTGCTAGAGGGGAAATATGAAATTTCCTTTTCCAGAAGTTATTTTTGCTTTCTTATCATGTTTTAAATAAATTGTATTACATTTTCTCTGAAAAAAAATAAATAAAAATAAAGGTATAGGGATATCCCATCTAAAACTTACTTGTAAGTGTTTCAGCAGATAAATTTATATCAATGGATACAAGAAAATGACAAAGCAAATGTGATAAAATGATAGTATTCAAGGAATCTTGGTGTTGTACGTGGGAAGTCTTTGTATTATTTTACAAACTTCCCTCGAAGTCTGAAGTTATTTTAAAATTAAGTTACCCTATAAAGGTCTTAGAGAGGCAGTTTTAAGAGTGTCAGCTCTGAAGCCATACATAATGCAGTTTTATAGGATGTTGGGCTAGAGATTCCAAGGATAAAAGGAGACAAATTTAGGCTTTAAAGACAGGGTTTCCTGCCTCTGGGGAAGATTATATTGCTTTTATAATAAAAAACCAAATGATTAAAAAAATAGGGCAAAATGTACTCTTCAAGTTTAAAAACAACAAAAATACCAGGTTTAACAATTTGAATTGTGGATGAAAATGATTTAAAAATGTAAAAACAATTTGAAGTCATATATTTGTTACAGATGAGCTCTAACTAATAATAATGTTCAGAG
This sequence comes from Leucopleurus acutus, assembly GCF_964270905.1. Classification (NCBI taxonomy): domain Eukaryota; kingdom Metazoa; phylum Chordata; class Mammalia; order Artiodactyla; family Delphinidae; genus Leucopleurus; species Leucopleurus acutus. The sequence goes on along the minus strand of NC_139146.1, from coordinate 110,285,550 downwards.
GCACCCATCACCTTACTGTCATTAGTATGATGCCTGGAGTCTGTCAAGTCAGACAGAGATGAGAAAGATGCAGAATTCAATCAGAGGCTATTTAAATATCTATAAGATTTGTGGTGGGAGCCCACAACAAAATATAAAAGTGTTCAGAATGAAACCAGGCAGTAAATGGATTAGTTAAATCTAATCAAGTGCTGAAACAATCTTGGTGGGGATTTGCAGACTCAAGTCATACTGAAGAAATAGAAAATGTGTTACTTGTTCAGGGGGCCATGAAGCTGACCTATTTGGAGGCATTGGCTTGGAATCCCTCTCGGCAAAGAGGCTCTATGAAAGGGTTCCCCTTGTTCACCAGTGGCTTGGAAAGTCAGTCCTGGCCAAAGCCTTTGGCCAAAAAGCAACCTCACTACACCAAGACAGCCACTGAAATTCACTTGAGATGACAAACTCTATTTCTTTAGTGTGTATACAAAATTCATTTCACCCAAGGGAAGCATAGAGTAATCTTAGAGATAATGACTTAATTCAAAATCATAATATTAGTATTTTTTCTGTTAATTAAGCGCTAGAATAGGTGCAAGAAAATTGAATATATTGTAAACACATCAGCCTTGTGATTCTCATTTAAAAAATGTAATTCGGTAGCTAATTTAGACATGATTTTCAAGTTAAATGCATAAAATATTTTACTAAGTTTGTAAATATTACTATTTAAGAGAGCTTAGAATTCACTATATTTTAAATTTCTTATATTGAATTCAGTTGAATTTTTAAGTGCTTGGGAAGGTTTTCCTTATGGTGGCATACAAAAGGTGCTTTTAAAATATGTGGTCATATAAAATATGTAAATGTAGTAAAAAATGTTTAAAAGATCTTAAGTTTATAACAGAAACCAAACAAACTGAGCCAATCAAAGATTAATCAAATATTTGATTTGACTCCTTGGGAGTAATTGTTGAAATTATTTTATTTTTTAATTTATTTTTTCTAGTTTTATCGAGATATAATTGACCTATAACATTATATTAGTTTAAGGTCTACTACGTAATGATTTGATACATGTAGGTATTGCAAAATAGTCAACACAACCTGTTTAGTTAGCATCCATCAACTCACATAGCTACATTTTTTTTTCTTGTAATGAGAACGTTTAAGATCTATTTTCTTGGCAACTTTCGAATATACAATATTGTTGGCTATAGTCACTCATGCTGTTCATTACATCCCCAGACTTTATTTATCGTGTAAGTGGGAGTTTATACCTTTTGACCACCTTCCCCCATTTGCCCACCCTTCACCCCTGCCTCTGACAGCTACCAATCTGTTCTCTGTTTCTATGAGTTCAGGTTTTTTAGATTCCACATGTAAATGAGATCATAGCGTATTTGTCTTTTTTTGACTTATTTCCCTGAGCATAATGTCCTTAAGATCCATCCATTTATAAATGGAATAAAACTTATAAATTGAAATTAAAAGCTTAAGGAAAACTATGTTTTTGATTTGGCTACTTTAATAAACTGAATGATAATTAGGAAAAAAAAAGACCCTGGATTGTTGAAGGAGCAACTCAAAAAACCCACATTGATACCTACAGTAAATCTCATATAGATATATTTGAGGAAATTTATCTCTTAAAGGGAAATTATAAGTAAAACATTAACAATAGTGAACTAAAATGCCCACCAGGATATTTAAAGATGTATAGTGTATACCAGATGTTCAAATGAAATTTGTTATTGTTGAAATAAGCTATACGACACATGAAAAATGTACATAAATACCTCTTTGGTTCTCCAAACCTAGATTTTATCCCTAAGTAGTCTTGTCATTTAAATTACGGAAGGAATAAATAAGATTAGAAAGCAGACGTAGTATACATCATTATCATTCAGAAATGTGGGATTCTGGCATAGATAAGCTATATGGAAATCAAGAAGATGGATGCCAGGTAAGTCCAAAGTCCTACATCAAATTAATATGGAACATCTGGGGAAAAATTATTTTTTGGCGATGAGGTCACTACTTTTATACAAAGTAACAAAATATAGCCTTAAGGTGAAACTTATTTACTAGTGAGCGTGCAGTTCATTTATTTATTTATTTGGCCGTGTGGCTTTCGGGATCTCAGTTTCTCGACCAGGCCACAGCAGCAAAAGCCCGGAAACCTAACCACTAGGCCATCAGGGAATTCCTGAGCATACGCTTTAAAAAGGAAAACAAAAAAGGATTAGAATCGAAGGATTTTAACAACTCTTGCATCAAGCTAAATCTAAAATCAGGACAGAAGTAAATTCCTTTAAAAAGAATGCAAAATAGATGAGTGTATTAGTTAGGAGGTGGATTAAGTTTATGTAAAGGAGGCCCCAAATTACAGTGGATTAAACCATTTATGTTATTTGTGTTTGATATATAGTCCCAAGGGAGGGGGACCAGGGCTGCTACAGTATCTATGCTTTGTTAAGTTCTCCAGAGACCCAGGCTCCTTCTATCTGTTGCTTCTCTATCTCTGGATATTGCTCTCATCCACACAGTCCAAGTTATCTTGCCACCAAATCTGCATTCTAAGCCACAGGTCAAAGGAGGGCAAAAAAAGAGATTCCTTTAAGGACACAATCTAGAAGCGGTGTGGTGCACCTTACTTACGCTCACATCCCATTGGCCAGAACTCAGTGACATGGTGCCGCCAAACTGAACGAGAGGCTGGGAAATATCACCTTTACTCTAGTGGCCACCTGAGCTCAGCTAAAATTCTACTGCAATGGAAGAAGGGAGGAATGGCTATTGAGGAGCAGTTAGCCATGACTGTGATAGTGAGCAACCTGAGATTGAAAGAGGAAGAAAAACCACACCTGAAGAGAAGTCCCTTGTACCGTCCCATCAACACCAACTGGACTTTGATGTCCATGTTGTCACATTTCCCAGATAGTGCCTCCGATTGGGGGTGGGGATGAAAAGGGGATTTCTGAGGAATTTTTGATCAGGCACAGGCTCTTAAAGACAGATTTGGGGACTTCCCTGGTGGCGCAGTGGTTAAGAATCCACCTGCCAATGCAGGGAACACGGGTTCGAGCCCTGGTCCGGGAAGATTCCACATGTCGCAGAGCAACTAAGCCCGTGCGCCACAACTACTGAGCCTGCGCTCTAGAGCCCACAAGCCACAACTGCTGAGCCCATGTGCCTAGAGCCTGTGCTCCGCAACAAGAGAAGCCACCTCAGTGAGAACCCCGTGCACCCAAACGAAGAGTTGCGGTAGCCCCCGCTCACCACAAACTAGACAAAGCCCGTGCACAGCAAAGAAGACCCAACTCAGCCTAAAGTAAATAAATTAAAAAAAAAAAAGACAGATTTGGCTTGTGATTTGACTAACCAGTTACCTATTATGAGGGTTATTTCTAGAAATATAGAACTATTTCTGTCTAGAGGAAGGTCTGACTTCTTAACGGAAAAAGTGCTACAACCACAGCCTGCATAAGGGACTAAGATAGGGTCTGACATCATGCTGTCAGATATGAGTGTTGTTCCGAGGAGGAGAGGAGAGGAAGAAGTACTGGATGATGAGTTTTATTTGCTTAGAACCTTCTGAAGGAGACTGATAGGGAATAAGAATGTCTCAGCACAAAAGAGCCATTCCTCTGAGATCGAGGGAGGAGGATTGTTTGGAATAGTAAAAACAGCAAACATTTAATGTGTTTTAGGAACCGTTTAGAGGCCTTGCTTGAATTCACTTCATTTTTGCAATGACTATGAATTAGGTACCATTATTATTTGCATTTTGTAGATGGGATAAATGGGGCACCAAGTTATTAATCAATTTACTCAAGGATACGCACATGCTTGAAACTGGAATTTGAACCTAAGCACTTTGCCTCCAGTATCTGTGCATGTAACTGCTTTACTGCACTACTCAGCAAACGTTTTTAAAGAAGGGAAATGACCTCATGTTTATCCCAGACAAGCCCGTGCATAGTTCAATGCTGGGAAATATGGTTGCTGCACTGAAAGCCTAGGCTAGAAGAAAAACTGGATTGTGAGTTAACTGGGAGAGTGCAAGAGTGAAGGAGTTTAGGAAGAAACAATTAAACATTCAAGGTTATAAACTGTCTGCCCTGCAGCAAGGAGCATTGAACCAGAGTTCAGAGACCTGGGCAGCATACCTGGATATTCCAGTCATTTTCTATTTCATTAATTCCAGCAGCGTACTTAGCCAAGTGTTAGAAAACTTTAGTTTTGTAACTTTTCTGTGCCTCAGTCTTTGCATCCGTAAAATGGAAATACCTCTTCTCCCCACAGGCGTATTGTAATAGAAATAAATGCTGGAAAGTCTTTGGAGATTTTAATCATAGCATTTAAAGCAGTTACTCTAAGTAGTCACATTAGTTTGGTAAAAAAACAATTACCCAAACAAGCACACTCGTGTTTGATAAATTCCAGAGGTCCTGGCAAAAGCATGGGACAATGAAGAGGAGATGGGTGGAGAACTATAGAAAGGTATACTTCTAAACACAGGGCCAGCTAAGTTGTTTAGTGATGGATGGAGAAGGCTCAGACTGTGAGCGCTGGCTTCAAACTTTCCAAGCATATGATAACGGTGGTTGATAATTTACTGGCCTTCATACTTAAGAGGGCAAACATGAAGACATCACTACTCCTTCCCAGGAGGACTCTGAGCGTGACAGTGCCAAGTTCTCCAGATTTCTTGATTCTGTTGGCACAGAAACATTTGGAAGGTACTTGGTGTGGGGTTGAGGCAGTCGTCCATGATTTAGAAGAGTTTTCTTCTGTGCATAGGTATTTAACTATGTATAGAAGGTGAGCAGGGATCATTCAGCTTGACCTTGATTTCTAGTCCCTCCCATCAGCCAAGTGACCTTGAATAAATGACTCATCCTCTCTAAGCTTCAGTTTCCCTGACTGTAAAATGAAAATAAGAGACCCTACCTCTTAAGATTGGTGGGAGGGTTACAGGAGCATGTAAAGTGCTTAGCACTGCGATGGAGTCATACTAAATGCCAAAATCATGTTAGCTATTATTTTAAATATTATCATTCTTAGGAGACTAATTCAAGTGGCACTAGATTTTAGCCAACTCTACTATCACTTTGGAATAAGACTAACCTACGTGTGAAGAGTACGGCCCAGGAGTTTTGGATGCCTCCCACTCACTCAGCAAGGGGCTACAAGGAGCTTGTGGTAATACCAGCTACCCATGTGTCTTCCATGAGCATTTGCAAAAGTATGATAAATTACCCAAACTCTGGCAAAGTCTCTGTACCTACTGCAAGACCTAGGGATAGGAAGGTGAGTTAGCCAAAGAAATCTATAACAATTTTGAAGTTCCTGGCACATGTTGGAGCAATAGAGTATCTTGATCCTTCTGAGAACATTTTGCAAGTGTTCTGCTATAATTATATGTAAATCTGAGACTTGGTACCAGCGTATTTCCGTTCAGCAAATGTGTCTAAATAAATCGATCCACCTTGTCTAAGACAGAATGGGTATCTCCAGCCATTAGTATTTTCCTGCCACTGGGCTGACTTTTTTCTAGCCTGGTGTAATTCCAGGCAGCAAGCCATTGTCCCAAATGCATTTCTAATTGATTTTCTGCCTAACAACTGACAACTTAACTTTTCGGAAGGAGGTCTGAGCTCAGGCCTCCTTTTTAATGCTGCGGAATGTAAAATGATCCTGACGGATGGTTCTGAAGAACAACTGGCTTTTGTGATGGAAAAGAAAGTGTAGGACTTGGTTCCCAAACACACACCGACTTCTTCCATATGGACTGCATTACTGTAAATTAGAGAAGGATGGGGGCGAGGAAGAGGATGGTTGCTTTTATGGGAAAGGTCAGGATTTAATTCTATTATTATCTTCTTCCTTATAATTTAAAGAATTCTGCTCCCACTTGAATTCACTGATTTATGAAAGAGCTCGGTGAGGGTTGTTGCGTAATCTACTTGATTCCTTATGTAACTTTGCAAAAGGCGTTTAAAATCCCGTTTTGAAACCTGATTCTAACCGGGTATGGAGTCACAAATTACTTAGTGGTTAGTTTCGGTGCTTAATGATACAACTTGTATTTTGTTTGAAATAGATTTGAGTCTAGCGATTTCCTTCTAATTAAACAGCCTACTATTGACTCCTGAGGATTTTTCCAAGGAGCAGTTGCATTTGATATTTGCATCTGAGTCATTCCTGAAGGATGGAAACTTCTTGGACAAACCTCCAAGTCGATCAATAGGATTATCAGGGTATTAATCCCAGATATCAAATCCCCAGCTGTTGGTAGAAATGTATGAGCTATGCTTCTAAATGATCACCGTTGAGTGACACTTGAGTTTAACGCTCCTTTTAAGTGGCAGCTGGAATTCCAAGTGGCTTAACTATAAGTTCACAGGAGTCTGGGTTCTCCTTAGGTGGCCAACCTAGGAGGATCTAATGGCAAACTCATATGAATTGGTACCAATGGATATACATACCAAAATCCAATGTTCCATTTCCATGCCTTTGTTCATGCTGCTTTTCAATCTGGACAGTTTTCCCCCATTCTCTTCCCATATCTAAATCCTTCCAAATCCACTTCATAATCTACTGTGAAGTCCTGGTTACTTTGACCTCATGACCTTTTCTATTTTTCACCTCCTAACACATTTCTGGTCTGCACCATCCAACTCAGTTTATAATTATATTATGTTTCATGTGTTTCTCTTATTAATATTTGTACATTGGCTCTTCCTCTCTCAACTACAGTTTCTTGAAGGTAGGGATATTATTTCATACCATCCTTCTCTCCTTGAGTGTCCAGCTCAGTGCCAAACATCCACAAATCAACTAAACATTTATATACAATTTAAAGCATAACTATTGGGACTTCCCTGGCTGTCTAGTGGTTAGGACTCCATGCTTCCACTGCAGAGGGCACAGGTCCCATCCCAGGTCAGGGAACTAAGATCCCGCATACCTTGCAGTGCAGCCAAAAAAACAAACAAAAAACCCCAACAAAACCCCCACCACCACCACCAAAAAACCCCCACAAAAAACCCCCAAACCCACAACTATTGAAAGCCTTTGAAAAATGTAAAAAACTTGAGAGTTTTACATTTTAAGCCATTATCAATTGATACCTTAATTGGAAATTAACACTTTTGCTGGGAAATTAACACTTCTCCATAGATAGGGCTATGGAGAAGGACAGAATGGATTATTTCACTTAGTTCATATTGTTGCCTCCATTTTCTCAAATCTTTTATAGCAGACATAGTAGATCAATCAGAGAAAGCACCTCAGTAGATATTTCAACAGAGAGAATTTAACATAAGAAAATGGTTAAATAACTGTTGGAAACTGGAAAAGCAAAAAGGGGACACTAGGGTATCACAGAGATGATAATGGCAGGAAGCACTCCCACCCCCAGCCCTGGGTGAAACAAAGGAAGAGATTATGGTGATGAGAACCTAGAAACTGGGAGGCTGAGGGGGGACAAGGTGAGATGGTTCTGAGGAAGCCAATAAAAGACACTGGACTTCCCTCCCACCCCTGTTCCTCATGCCACCCATCTAGGTCAACACAGAGCACTGAGCTTAGCTCCCTGTGCTATACAGCACGCTCCCACTAGCTAGCTATTGTACACATCGTAGTGTGTCCAAGAGGGAGGGGATATAGGTATCCATATAGTCGACTCACTTCGTTGTACAGCAGAAACTAATACAACATTGTAAAGCAATTATACTCCAAAAAAAAAAAAAAAAACAGATGCTGGAGCCTGGGACCAACTGCCTTGCCGGGGCAAAAGGCCATTGCTAGGGCACTGACCAATAGCAAGCAAACCGGGGAGGAACAAGATTGGCCCCTGTTCCCTAGACTTCCAACCTCCCTCTAGTGCCCCCTGTTGGTAAGAACCTATAGGAACAGCAAGCAAAGGAAGAAAATTGTTTTCAGAATTCCGGCCACAGTAGTGGAGCAGAGAGCAAAATGAATTTGGAGTTGAGAGTTAATAGCTTTATAACTGGCACAAATAGTAATAATACATATTCCCTTCCTACCTTATGGGAGGTTGAGGAGGATGATAAAAAGAACAGAAACATGCCAGAGCACAGGCAGGAGAGAAACAGGCTCTTCAGTGTTTGCCAGGACTGAAAAGTGAGGAGTGAGGGCGGCAGTCACATGGGCCTTCGCTGAGGGCCCAGCCTGGCCACACCAGTCTTCACAGGGAGCCCTGAGCCCCTTTCTTTCTATTAGTCTGATGAAAATGGCCTTCTTTGGCTAATTTTGGGGGCTCTCATTGGCTTTAAAGAGTACATGCTCTGTCATCTCATCAACCTCCACGTTTGTGGAGCCTCCCCCATCTTCCCTGGAGAGAATGTGGTGGAAATGCAAAGGTGACACTTTTGGCATCTTCTACTAATCTGGAGGAGCTCTGGCTGATTAAATCAAACGTTAGCGTTCCCTGAAATTCAGCTCTTAAAGAGCCCTATTAATAGCCACTCAGGATTGATTCCAACAGGGAAACACGCTCAGAGAAGTGTGATTATTCCTTCATTATGATTTGCCTACCTCATATAAAGCTGGCACCTTTATTAGAGGAAGGAGCTCGTTTTACGTTAAGTCCACAGTAAAGAAAACGTCTATCGTGAATATATAAATAAGATCAAACACGCTACAAGAGTCTCTGGGTGGGAATTCTCCAAATAATGAGGAGTCAGGATCTGCGATACCGTTACAAGGTCTGGCACATGGTGGGCTCTAAAATTAATCCACTTTCATGGATGAATTGCGTCTGTGCTGATTCCACTGCTGCCACTGCGGGCCTTTTCCAGTCAATGAGCTGTAATTTCTGAAGGAATCTTCATGGAAATTCCTTCATAGTGGAAGTGGACTCCTCCATTGTGAAAAACCAATCTGAATTTCTCTGTTTCCTGGGGCTGAAATCTTAGTATAATGGCCTTACCTTCAAGTGAATGGTTGCTGTGTATAAAGCGCTGTTTTAAATTCCTTCCTGGATTAGGTCACAACCTAATTTAATTTAATTTAATTCTCACAACCTCAAGAGAAAATGTTTTTATTAACCTCCATTCTGCAGCTAAGGAAACTTAAGCAGAGAAAGATTAAGGAACATTTCCAAGGTCAGGCAGCCGGTGGGTGGCAGAGACAGGATTCAAACCCAGTAGGATGGCCTGAGAGCCCACAGTCTTCCACATTGTGCCCCATGCCACACTGCTTCCTGGGGCCATCAAATTCCTGTTGTTGGTAAGGAGGGAGCTATACCAACAGACAGCAGTTAGACAGGCAACATTTACCCTTTACTCCTGGAGGAATGTCCAATGTGTTCACATTTCAGAACACACTGGTACTCTCCAAGGTTCTTCTCATCTCCAAGGAGGAAGGGGCAGGAGAGGAGAGATGGAACAATCGAGCACCTACTATGAAGCAAGTCTGTTTTCAGCATTTTCACATATCCTACAGGTCAGCTATGATTAGACCCACCCATTTTTCCAATAATAGACTTGGAGATGCAAAGGCAGTAAGTAACTTGGCCGAATCATTGAACCAGTAAGTGACAGAGCTGTTATTTGAATCCATAGATCTTGAACACTCATGTTCTAGCCGCTCTTAACCCTTTGAGTTTCTTTCAAGAATTATTTAAACCTTCAACAACACCCATACTTCAGGTAATTAAGGTCTTAGAGAATAAGCAAGAGAAAGATGCTTTGCTTCTATTCAGTTTTTAATTTTGCTTTTTATTCACGACATGCGTTATAACTACCACCCATATCAATCTATGGCCTGAGCCCCCATTTCTCCTCCTTGATATGCTTCTTCTAATTGGAATCCACAGAGGTCATTCTTTTGCTGTACCTATTAACTTCTGTTTCATTTACAACATTGCCCTATTAGACTTGTGGAGATTATTAACTTGCATTTTCAAATCAGATTTCCTGTAACTCTGCTCAAGGCAACCTTATTTTCCCAGTAGAAGAATCATGTATTTTCAGTGAGTGGTCATAAATATTGAAGAGTTAGTTCCTAGCTAATTTAAAAGAATAAAAGATGGAACATCCTTCAAATTTCCTTCTGATCTAATTTTGGTTGAGTAAGCTGTTTGCAAAGGTCACATATGAAAACAATGTCATAAAGAGCTCTAAGGGGTGTATTTACAGGTTTGGCGTGTGTGTGTGTGTGTGTGTGTGTGTGTGTGTGTGTGTGTGTGTGTGTGTGTGTTTGAATGTGTTCCTACATTTGTAAAAAAAAAGGATAAATTACAAAATGACAGCATTAAAATGACCTGAGAGAATAAAATGCCCAATTCTTTCTTCGTGGTACTATATGGAAATTGTTGATTAACCCACCAATCACCTGCGCCTCTGGAAGCTCCTGAGGCTTTCTGAATTACCAAAGAAGGAATAAAGTTTCTCTCCACTTTTTTTTTTTCCGCTTGGTTTTATGGTCAACTATGTTTTCTTATGTTTACAAGCCCTGCAGGTTAGAGATGATAGAAATTTTATAGATTTATAGTAATATTATTAAGAATATTTTAAAACCTAGATGACTTTTTTTTGAATTAAATGAAGTTTATTAAACCATGATTGAGATAGTGTCATCTATCTTATATTTTAATATTCTAATCTATATGTCTTTACCGTATTGCTGTGAAACAGTTGTTATTAATGCCAATTTAAGTGTTTCTCCTAGTTCTCTTTCCCGTTCCACTGCTACCTACCTGGTGCAAGCACTTCTCTGTGTGTGTGTGTGTGTGTGTGTGTGTGTGTGTTTGTGTTTTAATTGAAAACAAGCTGCTTGCTGGCACATACAGTTTCTTTGCTGGAATTAGAAAAAGGCACCCACTCTGGGTGGACAATTTAGAAACAGTTGCTTTCCTTCACTCCTTCTCTCAACTGGGTCCCTTACTGTTATAGCTGTGCAACTATATACCTTTGATTATAAATTGTGACGTATTTATAAGCCTTTAAAATTTAAGCCTGAATTAGTAAATGACCTCATTATTGGTCTCCTTGCCTTCAGCCTTTTGACTTTCCAATTTGTTTCACGTCTGCTTCATTAACCTTCATCTTCAAACAGCTTTTGCCATCGCATCTCCTTATGCAATGGCTTCAGTGTCCCCTTACGCCTCACCCGATGCTCAGAACCCTCCAGAACCTGGCTCTGCGACCTCCTTTTGTAGCCTTAACGCTCACTCCTCCTCAGTGTGGACCCTACCCTCTTGTCAGACTGGTTTAGTTAGCATTTACCAAGCATGTCTTGTCATACCTACCCCTAGGATGCCATTCCTCTCATCTGGAACCTTCCCCTCCCTTTCATATGTCTAGCTAATTTAAAGAATAAATTACGGGGTCATCCTTCAAACTGAAGCAGTACCATGCATTCTGTCACCAAGTTTTTACCAATGTACAAAATTAATTTTCATTACAACTAATTATACGTGTGATTTCCACAGCATGGAATATTCTGAAGCACAGTACATTCCTAAGTCAATATCAAAGAAAGAGGACAGATTTAGCAGAATGTTCAAGAACTTTCCTTCCTGAGAACACGGTCGAGATAGTAAACAAGTCTTTTGGAGGCATACCAGGCTGAGGGGTGAATGAGGAATAAGGGGATAATTGTAGAAGAAGTTTTTAATTTAGTAAAACTTGCTTTACATAGAAAATGGTGTTAACATTTTAAGACCTTCAAGGATGTTGGTGAAAAATGCCAGTATTAGAAAGGGAACCATGAAGACAAAAGAAGTTCACTGCTTCTAATCTGTCTCAGACATTTGCATCCTTAAAGAACCAGATGAGAGCTTGCCTTGATTTCTTTTGCCCATGACAATGTGTCCTTCTCCTAAGCACCAATATCATGGATCTTCTGCCTCACTCTGGAGTGGATGATGTCCGTGCTCTGCCCACACCCCTTCACCTAGCCCAGAAGTCACCTCTCTTATGCACTGATGGCTTCCTGCATCTCTCTGCCTGATGGTATCCTCTCACCTGGATGTATCTCTGGTCCATGTGCAGCGTAGGTCAGAGTGTTGGGAAATTAACATCCCAGGAGCTACCCTCAAAAAGCGGGGGATAGGAATTGACAAATACTGCATTTGCTCACCCTGCGGTGGGATACTCTTCAAACGTGTCCCACGTGGTCTCTCAGAAGGTCTCCAGTAGCACTGAACCTGTTACTCACAGTGGTCACGTGCTCAATCGCACACTCTACTGTCTTTCCTTCCTCATCTTGCTGCCCCACTTCCTCCCAGCCCTTCCTGGAACCATCTTCTAAATACTAAGTCGTTTGCACCCAGATTCTTCTTCCCAATACCTTCATTAGTATTATGCCTCATTTCCTTCCTCTTTCCTCCTTACATGTTTTGTGCTCTTGAGGATGAATCCACTCCCAGCCACAACACACACTCTTCATATAGCATCCTGGTCATAGTAGCTAATGAGGATGTCTTTGTTGATCAAATCAACCCTGGCACGAAGAAAGCCCTGGTGGATTTTTCTGGGAATTGATTCCAGTGGAATTTTGAATATAAGGGAATGTTATTTCTAAAGTACAGGATTTCTTCTCATACTACTTTCTAAGAAAGGTTTTTAGATATCAAATGATTTGATAGATTCCTTTTTTCATACCTGACTGCATCCTCCACAGCTTGTTATCCATATCAGTCGGATTCAAGTGTTGTTATTAATTGTCTTGCTGTTTATGCATTTCATCCTGCCTCCTGCCTCAGGCAGAAGTTGACAGAATTAGTGGGACCAAAGCATGGCGGGAACTCCAGGTGTCCTCAGCTCTGTGGGCTACCAGCTGGCTGACATCCTGGCAGGCCCTCGGGCAGGGGACCAGCATGCCCCCTCTTCTAGAGCAGTGTTATGCACAATACAATTTCCTGGCAGCATCTAGAAAAACTGATTAGAAACCCACCTAAAGCAGGTATTTTTCCACTGCATTTCAAATCCATCTCTTTTGTCAGGGCAGAGATTTGACTAGAAGAGCGGCAGGGAGGACAGTCGCTTAATTGCCATTTTAGAATGCAGATGTGCACAGTGTTGAGGAAAAGAACAGGCTGCCTTGGGGCTATTTTCAGTTTGTTCTCTTATGACTCTTAGATCTTAGGCCAATTTTTAAATTAGCATTTATTTACATTGTGTTCTTGTCACGGGAACCCTGGTTAAGGTGTGAAATACATAGGATTCTGTTATTACTCCTTGGTGGAGGCAACGCCTGTAAGTCCTAACCAGTCTCCCTGAGGCAATCCAATAGTGAATGTTTACTTTCAAACCTTGCATTCGTTTCATCTTGCGTACATTACAGTGTCGTGTGGCCATCTACCATCTGCAGCGTGCTGACTGATCGGAGTTCTCAAATGTGATGTTGTACAAAGAACAGTGCTCACCTGAATGTGGATTTTCCTTTTCTCTCCCCTCCACTCCCCTCCTTCATCTTGCCTTCCTCTCCCCCTCCTTTTTATTTTTAGCTTTATTTTTTAGCTTCTTTAAGGGTCAGCTCATTTTACAGGAGGATGGGCATCTTACTCCTAGGAATAAAACTCGAAATGTTTCTCATTATTTTTGATTAGATTCTTTCAAATAACCAGCACAATGATACTTGCACATAGTGGGCTCTCAACAAATATCTGTTGAATAAATTAATCACACGAAGAATGGATCTTGGCAACCAAAGGTAAGATAAATACCTGCATGTGCATAATAACTGTGCCTTCCATGCCTGCGTATCTCTTGAAAGCCATTGCTACCATTGCATTTACCAGCAGAAATTGTGAAGGTTACATCTGAATTTAGAAATCTGAGATGTCCCATCTGAGTTTATGATCAGATATGAAGGAGCTAGAGCAACTGTTTGCTTTCAGAGATGCCCTAAGGAAAAAAGAAACTATGCCTTAAATAGAAGTCAAGAAAGCTGTGTTCTAGTTCTGGTTCTGTCACTAAAAATCTATGATTGCTTTTGCTTCAGGGACCTTATTTGTAAAATGAGGAGATTAGCATCAATTAGCTGTACACTCTTCCATCAAAGAATCAATGACTTTATGACCTTCTGTAAAGAACAAGAAGAGACAGGCTTTAAAAATTCGTCTTCATTAAAATGTACAGTCTTCTGAAAATGAGAAGGAAGTTATTAACACACAGGAACCAGGATAGTTCTCAGTTGTTCTTCCACTTGACAAATGGCTCTTTCTAGTTACCTTCACTGAAAGAATGTGGTTCCTCCCCTTGCAATGTTTGCTAATTGTATTGAAAAGCTGGAAAGGAGAAAAGAATGGAAATTCTGTTTCCTGAGATATTTCTTAAGGGGAAAAAGGAAATTAACTGGTTCTGACGTTTTGTTGTCAGGAAAACATTTACTTCATCACACAGTCTGATAACTCTATTTTTTTTTTCAGCTCCATAGTTCTGCTTCAGATACTCAAATGGAATTTCCAGATGGTTGCCTTCTCTAAGGTATGATGCTTCTTTCCATAAGCAATCTTTACCCTCCTTCCCTCCCACATGCAATATGTTTCCTACATACTTGGCCCTTAAATTGTTTTCTTTTATGTTTTAAAAATAATAGCTGATGGTTTTGATGTGTTCTTTAACTAATACTTGACACCTGGGACGGGTGTTTTGTTTCTATATCCCAAGTGATGCCACACTCTCAGTAGAAATCTGCTTTAGAGGTTGATAGGGAATTCTTCCATCAGTCAATGTTAGGTCAGTGACAGTGATAAATCCATCATACTTGTCCTTCACTTTGATTTAGTTAAGACTCCACAGCATCATTTGGTCCCTCTTGTATAACCTGGGATGGAGGGAACAGAGACAACTGTGGCTTCAGCTGGAAGCTGGGCACATTTCATTGTGCTGACTGATGCTGCCTACAGCTCCGAAGCCAGCATATACCATCTTTTTTTCTTAAAGGTTTAAGGGGGTGGGGTTGATGGCGGACTCTGGGAAGGCTCATGCCAAGGAGTACTTCCCAGAACTTCTGCTGCAAGTGTCCTTGTCCCCGCAGTAAGCCCAAGCCACCCCCCGCCCCGCCTCTGCAGGAGACCCTCTAACGCTAGTAGCTCCGATGGGGAGTTTAACAGTGCTATTGATCCACATCAGAGAGAAAAGTTCTTCAAGGTTGTTGGTTCCTGTCTCTCCCATGGGCTGCCCTCACCTCAGCTCTTACCCTTCCAAGTCAAGCTCTTTGTGCCCTAATCTGAGGGAATAGCAGCATCTTGGAAATCTTCCCAGCAAGTCCTCTGAGTAAGGCCGTGTGGCTGACAGGGTCTCTGTGCTCCAGCCTGGAGACAGGCCTGTGCCTGTGAGGTGGGAGAGCCGAATTCAGGACATTGGTCCACCAGAGACCTCCCGGCTCCTCATAATATCAAATGGCGAAAAGTCTCCCAGAGACCTCCATCTCAATGCTAAGACCCAGCTCCACTCAACGACCAGCAAGCTACAGTGCTGGACACCCCATGCCAAACAACTAGCAAGACAGGAACACAACCCCACCCATCAACAGAGAGGCTGCCTAAAATCATAATAAGGTCACAGACACCCCAAAACACACCACCAGACGTGGACCTGCCCACCAGAAAGACAAGATACAGCCTCATCCACCAGAACACAGGAACCAGTCTCCTCCACCAGGAAGCCTACACAACCCACTGAACCAACCTTACCCACTGGGGGCAGACACCAAAAACAATGGGAGCTATGAACCTGCAGCCTGCAAAAAGGAGACCCCAAACACAGTAAGTTAAGCAAAATGAGAAGACAGAAAAACACACAGCAGATGAAGGAGCAAGGCAAAAACCCACCAGACCTAACAAGTGAAGAGGAAATAGGCAGTCTACCTGAAAAAGAATTCAGAGTAAGGATAGTAACGATGATCCAAAATGTTGGAAATAGAATAGACAAAATACAAGAAACGTTTAACAAGACCTAGAAGAACTAAAAAGCAAACAAACAATGATGAACAACACAATAAATGAAATTAAAAATTCCCTAGAAGGAATCAATAGCAGATTAACTGAGGCAGAGGAATGGATAAGTGACCTGGAAGATAAAATAGTGGAAATAACTACTGCAGAGCAGAATAAAGAAAAAAGGATGAAAAGAATTGAAGACTCTCTCAGAGACCTCTGGGACAATATTAAAAACACCAAAATTCGCATTATAGGGGTCCCAGAAGAAGAAGAGAAAAAGAAAGGGACTGAGAACATATTTGAAGACATTATAGTTGAAAACTTCCCTAAAATGGGAAAGGAAATAGTCAATCAAGCCCAGGAAGTGCAGAGAGTCCCATACAGGATAAAACCAAGGAGAAACATGCCAGGACACATATTAATCAAACTATCAAAAATTAAATACAAAGAAAAAATATTAAAAGCAGCAAGGGAAAAATGACAAATAACATACAAGGGAATCCCCATAAGATTAAAAGCTGATCCTTCCGCAGAAACTCTGCAAGCCGGAAGGGAGTGGCAGGACATATTTAAAGTGATGAAAGGAAAAACCTACAACCAAGAACTCTACCCACCAAGGATCTCATTCAGATTCGATGGAAAAATTAAAACTTTTAGAGACAAGCAAAAGATAAGAGAATTGAGCACCACCAAACCAGCTTTACAACAAATGCTAAAGGAACTTCTCTAGTCAGGAAACACAAGAGAAGGAAAAGACCTACAATAACAAACCCA
The DNA here is from genome assembly GCF_964270905.1 of Leucopleurus acutus. Taxonomy (NCBI): domain Eukaryota; kingdom Metazoa; phylum Chordata; class Mammalia; order Artiodactyla; family Delphinidae; genus Leucopleurus; species Leucopleurus acutus. The sequence goes on along the minus strand of NC_139146.1, from coordinate 110,268,872 downwards.
AAACAATTAAGAAAATGGTAATAGGAACATACATACCGATAATCACCTTAACTGTAAATAGATTAAATGCTCCAACCCAAAGAAATAGACTGGCTGAATGGATACAAAAACAAGACCCAGAGTTCGGGCCGTAGGCTTCGGGGGAGCTCCAAGTCTTGGTGCACTCTTGCAGGGAAAAGGAGTCCGGGAGGCGTCAGACCAGTCCGACGGAGAGCGGCCCCCTTGACCCTTCATGTAGGTGTGATCAGCACTGGAAAAGATGCCAGCCCCAGCTGCCGCATATGAAAGAATAGTTTACAGAAATCCCTCTGAGCACCACTACATGAAAGTCCACCTTTTTTACAGAGAATTTCAAGATCATGGCATTGGACTGAATGCTGCACAGTTCAAACAGCTGCTTATTTCAGCCCTGAAGGACCTGTTTGGAGAGGTTGATGCTGCTTTACCCTTGGACATTCTAACCTACGAAGAGAAGACCTTGTCAGCCATCTTGAGAATATGCAGCAGTGGTCTTGTCAAATTGTGGAGCTCTTTGACCCTGTTAGGATCCTATAAAGGCAAGAAATGTGCTTTCAGAGTGATTCAGGTTTCTCCATTTCTCCTTGCATTATCTGGTAACAGTAGAGAACTAGTATTGAATTGAATAGTCTTCAATTTCAGAAGTATTCCTCGCTCTCAAAAGTACATTTTGGTGCCAGCATAATGTATGAAGACTGAAACAGCCTAAAAGCTCCTGTTGATGGAATTTGAGACCTCTGAAGATGCTCCCAGTAATTTCTAGCCATCGCCTTGGGTGGGGTAGGCTTCAGAGGAGTATCTGCCTGAACCAAGCAGTGCTAAACAGGCAGCACTTAGAGCATGTGCACATCAGAGTTGGAGACCGGGCTGAACTCAGTAGGGCCTTCACACAGAGGGATGTGGCTATCTTCTCAGAATTAACAGGGGATGTCAATCCTTTGCATTTGGATGAAGATTTTGCAAAACACACCAGATTTGGAAAGACGATTGTACATGGAGTTTTGATCAATGGACTTATTTCAGCTCTCCTAGGTACTAAAATGCCAGGGCCAGGCTGTGTATTTCTTTCCCAGGAAATTAACTTTCCAGCGCCTTTATATGTTGGGGAAGTTGTTTTAGCTTCTGCAGAAGTGAAAGAGCTGAAGCGGTTCCTTGCTATTATTGCAGTGTCATGTTTTGTACTAGAAAGTAAAAAGACTGTTATGGAAGGCTGGGTTAAAGTTATGGTCCCAGAAGCTCCCACGTCCTGAAATATGTCTTTAAAGATGCAAGTGCAGACATCAGTGTTACTATTATTGAACAGCCTCTGAGGAAAACAGGGATTGCTGTTCTTCACCAAGGAGGGGCTGATGGACCCATAAACCCACATTGGTGGAGGGGAGCTGATAGAGGGGTGTTCCATTGTCCACTTATGCTTTGGCCTTATGCATCACACAGGCTTAAGTATATTTATTATCTGTCTATAGGGAATTCCCTGATGGTCCAGTGGTTAGGACTCTGGGCTTTCACTGCCATGGGTGCGAGTTCAGTCCCTGGTTGGGGAACTAAGGTCCCGCAAGCTGTGTGACACAGCCAAAAAAAAAAGCAAAGAAAAAGTGACTAGACGAAATCAGAGGTGGGCTTCCTTGGTGGCACAGTGGTTAAGAATCCACCTGCCAGTGCAGGGTTCACGGGTTCGAGCCCTGGTTCAGGAAGATCCCACATGCCGTGGAGCAAGTAAGTCTGTGCACCACAACTGAGCCTGTGCTGTAGAGCCTGTGAGCTGCAACTACTGAGCCCGCGTGCCACAACTACTGAAGCCCACACCTAGAGCCCGTGCTCCGCAACAAGAGAAGGCACCACAGTGAGAAGCCCGAGCACCACAACGAAGAGTAGCCCCTGCTCTCTGCAACTAGAGAAAGCCCGCGCACAGCAACGAAGACCCAACGCAGCCATAACTAACTAAATTAATTAATTAATTAAAAAAAAAGAAAATCATAGGTGATTCTAAGGTTGGACATTGTGTCCAGGCTCCCATGAGGTGCCATTAAAAAAAACCCAAAAACTGAAAAAATATTGGGAGAGTTATCATTTAGCTTAATGTTCTACTTTTAGGATTTCAGACCTGATTAGATTTGCATTTGGATAAGAGAAAAAAAAAAAAAACAAGACCCATATATATGCTGTCTACAAGAGACTCACTTCAGACCTAAGGACACATACTGACTGAAAGTGAGGGGATGAAAACAACTATTCCATGCAAATGGAAATCAAAAGAAAGCTGGAGTAGAAATTCTCATATCAGACAAAATAGACTTTAAGATAAAGACTATTACAAGAGACCATAAACAAGATGAAAAGACAATCCTCGGAATGGGAGAAAATATTTGCAAATGAAGCAACTGACAAAAGACTAATCTACAAAATTTACAAGCAGCTCATGCAGCTCAATATCAAAAAAAAAAAACCAACCCAATCCAAAAATGGGCAGAAGATCTAAATAGACATTTCTCCAAAGAAGATATACAGACTGCCAACAAACCCATGAAAGAATGCTCAACGTCACTAATCATTAGCAAAATGCAAATCAAAACTACAATGAGGTATCACCTCACACCAGTCAGAATGGCCATGATCAAAAAATCTACAAACAATAAATGCTGGAGAGGGTGTGGAGAAAAGGGAACCCTCTTGCCCTGCTGGTGGGAATGTAAATTGATACAGCCACTATGGAGAACAGTATGGAGGTTCCCTAAAAAACTAAAAATAGAGCTACCATATGACCCAGCAATCCCACTACTGGGCATATACCCTGAGAAAATCATAATTCAAAAAGAGTCATGAACCACAATGTTCATTGCAGCTCTATTTACAAACCAGGACATGGAAGCAACCTAAGTGTCCATCGACAGATGAATGGATAAAGAAGATGTGGCACATATATACAATGGAATATTACTCAGCCATAAAAAGAAATGAAATTGAGTTATTTGTAGTGAAGTGGATGGACGTAGAGACTGTCATACAGAGTAAAGTAAGTCAGAAAGAGGGAAAACAAATATTGTATGCTAATACATATATATGGAATCTAAAATTAAAAAAAAATTGTTCTGAAGAACCGAGGAGCAGGACAGGAATAAAGATGCAGATGTAAATAGTGGACTTGAGGACATGGGGAGGGGAAAGGGTAAGCTGGGACGAAGTGAGAGAATGGCATGGACATATATACACTACTACATGTAAAATAGATAGCTAGTGGGAAGCAGCTGCATAGCACAGGGAGATCAGCTGGGTGCTTTGTGACCACCTAGAGGGATGGGATAGGGAGGGTGGGAGCGAGGGAGACACAAGAGGGAGGAGATATGGGGATCTATGTATATGTATAGCTGATTCACTTTGTTATACAGCAGAAACTAACACACCATTGTAAAGCAATTATACTCCAATAAAGATGTTAAAAAATTTAAAAAATAAATAAAAATAAAAAGTAAAGGTTTAAGGGAAGGGATTTGCTGGGTGATGTTTATCACAGTCTTTCAAAGAGCATCTGTATTTGAAATGAAGGTAGGAAAATGGAGATGAGCATAGCTGGCCTTGCACTATGAGTCAGTTTCCCAGCAAGATTTATGCTGGCAGACTTTGATTTTACAACCTGTTGACTCTTCCGTAGACCCATAGCCCACCACCCTCACAATCACAGCCACCCCTACCAGCTCCAGAACCGCCACCATCTTCAATCTGACAACCATTATTTTGGCTACAGCATCATCATCATCTGCTCTTCACCCCACAATCCTGACATCACTTTAATTCAATTTTATCAAGAGCCTCATGACCAAAATTTTATGATGAAACTCTCTAAAATAATAATAATAATAACGTTGATTGTGTCCATTTTGCTTTATATAATTTAACTCATTTAATCCTCACATCAGGTTTTGAACTGAGTAATATTATTAACTGCATATTGTAGATATAGAAATGGAGGCTCCTGGAGTTAAGTAAGCTACGCAAAGTCATAGAGCTAGTATGTGATGGAACCTGGATTTTTAACCCAGGCCCAGAATCAGAATTTTTAGCCACTAATCTAAGCAAAGATTTGTTCACTGAGAACACTTGGATTTGAAGTTTCAATAGCTTTGTCACACACAAACACGCAAAAGCACTACTTTGGACAATAGCTAGTAAACTCATAAAGCGCATTTCCCTTTGAATGTGTCAAGCTAGAGTAAACGATGTATCAGGCACGAATGAACCTTGAACTATCAGTGGCTAAACATTACAAAGGTTTGTTTCTTACTCCCGGAAAGTCCAATGCCAAGTGCCTGGCACTCCAGGGCACTGCACCGCCCAAGAGCAGCGCGGGAATACCAGCTCTCTGCAGGGTTGCTGGTGCAAGGGGAGAGAGCATGGAAAACCCGCCTACTTTTAAGGACCTCAAATGGAGAGTGACACACTTCCCATCTGTTCACAGGCATTAGCCAGAACCAGGCACATGGTCCCAACCTAACCACGGCGGCTGGGACGTGTAGGAAGAGAAAGCACATGGAATGTTCGAGAGCACTGCCATGTCGTATTGCTGGACAAACATAATCCGTTCAAGTAAATAGTTGAGTCATAATTAATATATCCATAAGTGGAATGCCAGGAGACCCGGAACAATTCTGCTTCAGGAATCCAAGTCTCTTACTCATTTGTGACCATCCTTTTTTCATCTGAAAAGTGTATGGACTTGATAAACTCTCGTGGGATATTATAGTGTCCCAAGCCTTCGGCTGCTGCATTCCTAAGTGATGATTTATATAATTAACCATAAGGGGGAGGAAGGAAGGCATGAAATCTTCAAAATCTTTCTATCTTGCTCTGTCATGTCACATGCTACTCTTTGATATTTCTGGACGTTGGAGAATAGAGGAAGTCCCACCTCTCAGAGCTCCACATGAGAAAAGAAGACTTATAACTGGATCTCATCACTGTCATTTCTGTTTGGTATAAAAGAGGGAGACATGTCATCTAGCCTACAGGGAAGAAGAAACCAGGTTATGTCCACAGAGCTTGCTGAAGGGAAGACCTCTCTTTGTCTAACATTCCTGACTTGGTGCAGTGGTCTTCACTGTTTAGCCTTTTTTTTTTTTCCTTTTTGGCGGTACGTGGGCCTCTCACTGTTGTAGCCTCTGCCGTTGCGGAGCACAGGCTCCGGACGCGCAGGCTCAGTGGCCATGGCTCAGCCGCTCCGCGGCATGTGGGATCTTCCCGGACCGGGGCACGAACCCGTGTCCCCTGCATCGGCAGGTGGACCCTCAACCACTGCGCCACCAAGGAAGCCCCACTGTTTAGCCTTTGGGAATAAATCAAGGAAAGAAATTTCACCAGCAGAAAGCTGAAAAGCTAGAACTGGAGATATTTGATTGTTATTTAATATTATTTTGAGTAGAGAATAAAAAGCACTATGCTATAAATCTCTCTAATAGCCTGTCTTTCATTCACTGCCTTAAACTAGAGAGAAAGGAGTTGACTCTAATCTTTGGGTAAATAAAAGGCACTGGAAGTTCTCAGGGTGCTTCCCAGTCTTTGTGGACAGTGTCATGGAGGGAGAGCTGCTGTGCTTACACTCAAGCCGTCTCAAGGTCAGGTTGCATTGGTTTCTGATCTGACCTTCTGAGAAACCACCCATGTTCTTATGTCCCACAGCTCAGTCGTGGGTGCTCTGCTAAATGAAGAAGGCATGAGCCTCCAAGCTTTGCCCCACAAAGGGCTAGAGCCACATCTCTTGGCTCAAATTTAGCAACTTTAAATACTGGCATCCCTCCAAAAAAAGATACAGTGTAATCTAGACTGAATGTGCCCTGCTTATCTCTCAAACAGATAGGTGACTGGTTGCACTGCTTGTAGTTTTTCTGCTGTGGCTGCTACCTCTCCAAGTTTCTTTCCTGGAGATGGAGATTTGGAGAATGTGTAGTTCCTCATCATCCCTCTTCCTTGTGATTGTTCCCATTTGGTTGGCTGGCTAGGCCACAGAACTACCTTCTGTGCTGTGAAAACATCTCACGGTACAAACTATTTTCAGGAGGATAAGTTACCCATGCACGGTCATGTACTTAAACTAGCTCACTGTCTTTATCTTCAGACTCTTCTCTCTAGCCGTCACATACTGCCTTTTCCAGTTACTCTGTAATAGCTTTATTTTCTCTTTCACCATCAACCCCTTCTTCCAGAATCGCACAAAAGAGTCTCCAGTCCTCTGTCTTGTCTGCTCCTGGCCCATCAAGTCAGGTTTATTCTCAAGAGAAGTGCTCTGACTGTGGCAGTCTCTTCTCTGCGAAGTGCCTTAAACACACTCACATTTTGTTTACAATATATAAACATTATATTGTTAAATAATCAACTTATTTCATCTCTCTTTGTTGTGAGTCAGTCTTAGGTTATGTCTGTACCTATGCTAGAACTACTTGAACCCTTTAAACACTGTAAATGGCATCAGAGAGAATAGAAATAAACTCTGTACTTGGCAGGGTGGAGGTCCCTGTAAATAGGAAACTGGGTAAATATTATTACGTAGAGATGAACGGCCTAAGCTTGAAAGGAAGGTTCAGGAACTGAAATAGACAGGGGAAACATCCTTCCTTAATGTCCAATGAAGCTGAAAGAGAAAAAGTTTCTTTTTCTCCAGCTTCACTGAGGTGTAATTCACAAACAAAATCATAAGGTGAAGTATACAAGGTGATGATTTGATAATTGAACTCATGGAAACAGAGAGCGTTAAAAGTGGCTGCCAGGGTCTGGGGGGTGGTGGAGATGGGGAGAGCTTAGCAAAAGGGCACAAACTTTCAGTAAATAAATAAATTCATCTTATAAATAAACCTTTTTATTTATAAGATGAATAAAATCTGAGGATCTAGTGTCTAACATTAGACTGCAGTTGATAACACTGTTGTATAATAGAAATAATTTTAATTCGGTTTCAGAATAGGAATGTGGGAAGACTAGTGATGGAAATTGGGGATATGTAAGGAGCTGAGCTAAGAAAAATACAAGTATAATTAAGATTGAGAAATAAAATAATAAACTAGGAAAGCTGATTTAAAGAGTTTAGCTGTGTCCAGCTAGTTTAAGCACCAGACTGGATACTCAATAGTAGTATTTTTGCAAGTAAGTTAAATTTTTTATTCTGTCAGTTTCTATAACTCTGTTTGCCTAATATGAAGCCCCAGGAGCAAATGAAAACAGAGCCCCTCATTATAAACTTTAAAGTGGGCTTAAGAAGAAGTATCAGACTTGTCTCTCACACGTGACTATGGCTGACCAAGGGCAGATAAGACCATGGCCATGTGTGCAATCAGCTTGTGAACCAGCCCCTCTACAGCATGACTGAGGCCATGGACATTCCTGGGATTGAGCCAGTAACAAAGCCAAGTACTTAAACAGTACGGGTCCATTGGTGAGAAAATCCCAGTTGGAGGAATTCTTTAGTGACTACTTTGCCACCATATCATAAGTACTGTGAAATCGTTATTTCATTAAAGTTATTATTGCCTTTACTGTAGGTCTTTTCACTGGATCTGGTTTTGTATTCCTGTTGGTTATGGGGTAGTTCTAAGCTTCAAAAATTACTCTGGAAGAGAAGAATGTTCTCCCTCTCTCCTTGTCATTTCACTTCCCTAAAACCAGGATCTTTTCGTTTACTGACGAGGGATTCTTTTTCTGCAACAGGAAGATTAGTGAACTGACTCAGTCATATTTTCCCATAAATGGCAACATGAGCTGTCCTGAGATTTATTTTTAGATACTGGATTAGTCTTAGAATGTGAGTTCTGCACTGTGGGAAAGAATGACATGACCCTGCTAAGATGTGAACCCTGCTTTCTGTTGCCACGGTTACCATTTGATCATCCTAACTTACATACTCAGAGTCCAGATGAATAAATCTAAATAACAGCCTTTATAGAAGACAGGAGTCAAACTACAAAATACGTCGTCCTGTATATGAGCAAATATGAGCCATACATAGACTGTAGGACAAAAATGCCTGCAGAACAAAAAGGAGCAGGGATACGTTTTGCCAGAAAATGCAAAATTTGGATTGGTCTTTACAATTTATTGTTTAGGAAATGTAGGTTTCAGAATTGCATTTTAAGCATCTAGCCCAATATCTTGTTATCTGAATGACTGCACTGGCATCCTGTTTCCTTTGCATTCCTTATTAAAAACATCAAACTGAAAATGGAATAAAAATAGACTTTATTAAAAGCTATAAACATGTTCTTAAAATATGCTAATTCTAAAACATCTGAAGCATGACCACCATTTCATGATCATTCATTCAGTCCTTATCTTTTGTGAACATGACTCTATGACATCAATGGCAAGATTCTTATTCTCTCAAAGCTAGTTTTCATGGAAAAGAATTGAAAAAAAGAATATAGATATATACATATTTATACATATAACTAAATCACTTTGCTCTGCACCTGAACCTAGCACAATATTGTAAATCAACTATACTTCAATTAAAAAAAAAATGTAAGAGAAAAGGCACTGCAAAAAAAGTGCCTAGTAAAGTGTATAGTGTATATTCAATAAATAATGGTTATGAAAAACCCTACTTTTTTTTTTTTTTTTTTTTTTTTGCGGTACGCGGGCCTCTCACTGTTGTGGCCTCTCCCGTTGCGGAGCACAGGCTCCGGATGCGCAGGCTCAGTGGCCATGGCTCACGGGCCTAGCCGCTCCGCGGCATGTGGGATCTTCCTGGACCGGAGCACGAACCCGTGTCCCCTGCATCGGCAGGCGGACTCTCAACCACTGCGCCACCAGGGAAGCCCAAACCCTACTTTTTAATGATTAAATTTCAGGAAAAGAAAATAATCATGAATACAACTCATCCCCTTCCCCCAATAAATAGCTACTTATAAGGGAGCAGTCAAATTTTTACCCACACAATTTGTAATGTTGAAGAGATCATCACCTAACATTCACCGTGCCCCCTGCAGTGGAAGCGCGGAGTCTTAACAACTGGACCACCAGGGAAATCCCGCTAACATTCTTATTTTACAAAGCAAACCTTACCTCTCAGTGGCAACCATAACAAAGTTTCTTATTTGAATACATTTTACAGTTTAGGTTCTTCTTTGAACCTAGTGCTCACTAGGCAAGAAGATAAGTTGAGAGTACAAATTCTGCTTTTCTGAGATGACAAACTTTCGAATTCCCCTCTGTTTCAGGGATTATGGAAGTGCTTGTTGGCAAACATTTTGACTAGACTGGCCCCATTCTGCATGACTTGTTTTCTATGACAATAGCATGAATTCATGCACGTCAGGCTGTGCTCACGATTGAGTTTAGATGAGTAAGGGCCTTGGTTTCCCTTGAAGGGAGGGGTTCAGTCGTAGAACACAGGTTGGAGGCTGATCCACGATTTCCTTTCACGGGGTTTAATGGCTTTCATTCAGGAAGCAGTGGTGCTGGACAGTTCCCTTCCAAGCAAGCAATGAGAGGCCAGGACCAGATCCAGGATTTGGGGTCATAATAATAAAAAAGGCGGTGTTATTGTGGTCTTAGACAATAACTTTCTCCTTCGACTCATCGTCCATTTCAAGTTGAAATGATACTTTTAAATTTTTATCTGACACTGATCTATTTTTGCAATCCTGTTGAATAATAAAACATTTGAATGTTGGAGCTAAGACTTTTGAAACAGTGCCAGTTGTTTCCGGAGTGATCAGGAAATGAGATTTGTCAGTTCAAGCTCAGGTTGCTCTAATGTCCAGATCACTCCACCCACATACACCACCGGCCTTCTCCAGGGCAGTGATTCCACCATTCCTTTGGGTTTGGCATAGTTGTTCCAGGACCATTTTGTGTGTGTGTGTGTGTGTCTAGAAATCTGAATTTTAACAAGCATATCAGGTGTTTCCAAGGCAGACGGTAACTGAGAAACAGTGACATTTGAAGAACAAGCTTCTAGTTTGCATTTGTCTATTCTGTCAAGGAGATTGTTCCAGTTACTATTGCTGTGCAACACACCACCCCAAAATGTACTGGCATAATACAGCTATTTTATTACAATCCTGGATTCTGGGATTCAGAAATTCAAATGGGCACAACAGAGACAACCTTTCTCTGTTCTGTGATATCTGGGCCTCCACTAGTGAGATTTGAAGGCTGAAGGTGACTCTACTGCTTTGGGCTGGAATCATTTGAAGTCTTCTTCATTCACATTCCTGGTAGTTGATGAAGGCTGTTGGCTAAGACCTCAACAGGGCTGTTGGCTGAAACACCTTCATATGGCCTCTCCATATATCTCTTCATAGGATAGTTTGGGTTTCCTCACAGCATGGCAGGTGAATTCTTAGAGTGAATATCCCAAGAGAGAACAAAGTGGGAGTGTGTGTTATTTTTACAACCTAGCTTGGAAGTCACATAATATCACTTTTATCATACTCCATCAGGTTGAGGGAGTTACAAGATCTGTCCAGGTTCGTGGACTGTCAAGAGGACATTATAAGAAACCATGAGGGATGGGAGTATTGTGGCTATCTTTGGAAGATAAAATCTGCCATTGAGACCAATCATTTAATGGAAAACTACCGAAAAATTAGTAAAGACAAATAGAAGCTTAATATAGTTGAAAACATTATAATAGAACACTTTTCTTGCTGTGAATAAGTTAAAATCTCTTCACCCAGATGAATTACATCCTATGGTACTAAGAAAACTCACAAATCATATTACTGAGACATACGAAAAATAAGAGACATTGGCAAACTGGGAAGTTGGTACATATCATTCTGTCCACAGGAGGAAAAAGATGGACTCGATAAATGGCAGGACAAATAAGATTCTAGAGTCTAGTAAATTAAGGGCTAGAGTTTCAAAATCCAGGCCAAGGATGACATATAAATCTGCTACAAGTGTGCTACCACTTTCTTGCCTTGTATATCCATGGAAGATATTGCAAAATAATCAGATCATGGCATCCCTGACTGCTGTGTTTGGACCAGACCTAGAATCATTGTCAAAATTATGCTCTAGGCAGCCACAGCCAATGAATTGTTATTGATACATGAGTTAAAACCTACTTCTTATTTAGAAGCAAAAAGTGGAGGTTCCTAGATCCCAGTATCATTTCAGTAAAAGTAAATCATGTTGTACCAATTTTATTTATTTTTTGTTTATAAAAATTATCAGACTGACTAAGTTACTACCATAGACATGGTGTTCTTTGGCCTGTGTGAAGGAATTTGACACATTCTTGCTCATGATAGTCTTGTAGAGAAAATGGGAAACCACTAGTTGAATGTAACAACAATGGAAGAGACCAGTTATTGGTATGACAACCCCTCACAAAATGTGATGACTCCAACTTGGTTGGAACATTCTTGTGTGTTCAGCATTTTGTAAAATCAAAGACTTGAAAAATTTAAGGGTATACTAATCCCATTTAGAGATGATATGAAGGTGGAGGAGACCAAATAGGTTGCATGACAGAATAAGAATTCAGAAATGTCTTGATATGTTGCATCCAACAAGATGAAATTCAACAGGATATATAGTCTTGCATCTGTTTCCCCCCCAAAATACAGAACATATAAACTTGACTTTGCAACAGCATATATAAGGAATACTTCTGTATTTTAATTGAGTAAGATCAAATCAACCATGTGAAATGATCTCCAAAAATGTTTGTTGAAGTTCTTTCTGGAACAAAGATGGTAATAATTCTATTCTCTAATTGCTTACTCAGATCACAATTGGGAGAGTTCATTCAGTGGTGAACACTCCAGTTTAAAGGGGTATAGAAAAGTCAGAGTATTAGCCAGGATTTGTGTTCCCTGGAGAAGGAAAACTCAGGATATTTCATATAAATTTAAGTCATAATATATGCAAATCATTGTGCTAAGAATTTTACTTTTAAAACCTAAATTTTTATACTATTTATTTATTTAAAATTAATTAATTAATTAAATTTTTTTTTTTTTTTTGGCTGTATTGGGTCTTTGTTGCTGCACATGGGTTTTCTCTAGTTGTGGCGAGCGGGGGCTACTCTTCATTCTGGCGCATGGGCTTCTCCTTGCGGTGGCTTCTCTTGTTGTGGAGTGTGAGCTCTAGGCACACGGGCTTCAGTAGTTGTGGCATGCAGGCTCAGTAGTTGTGGCTCGCGGATCTAGAGTGCAGGCTCAGTAGTTGTGGCACACAGGTTTCGTTGCTCCGCGGCATGTGGGATCTTCCCGGACCAGAGCTTGAACCCATGTCCCCTGCATTGGCAGGCAGATTCTTAACCACTGCACCACCAGGGAAGTCCCAGGGAAGAGTTAGTGTAAATTCACTCTTACACTAATCTTGTAAGGTAGGTATTATTCTGACCATTGTATAGATGAGGAAACGGAATCACAGTGTTTAAATAAAGTATAATAGCTTTAAATAGCTATAAAGTGGAAGAGCCAGGATTGTAACACAAGTCTGTGCCACCCCGAGTCATCAGAACATCTGTGACAGTGGTTCACAAAATTCTAGCACACATATGCATCTTATGAGGATCTTGGATAAAAATGCAGATTTTCAGGCCCAGATGTTCTGAGTCAGTAGGTCTTGGATAATTTTCTTTAAAATATTTCAGCATATTTTCTTTAAAATATTTCAGCATAGACTGTGTGATATGAACATGTATGTATGATTTAGTTTTAATCTAGACCCTTTTTGTGGTTAGTTGTCCTAATCAGAAATATATACTCCAGGGTCATTAGCTAACATTTAATCAAAGGTCCACAAACCAGGGGAATTAAATTATATTAATCTCCAGTGAATACCAGAAATTCTGTTATTTGACTAATGAATATCAGAACTGGGTATTTCTTGATGAAATTATTAGTTTTCATTATATGTGGATTTTCTGGCTGTATTGTAGAGACCCTCACAACCTTGCATACATGGGCCATAAGAATATAGCAGGCCCAGCAGTCTGCATCCTCAGAAATGGCACCCAGAGCTTGATTCATCAATGGCCTGTTTCAGCTACTAATTTGGAGACTTCCTGGTCTCCTGACTCTGACTAGATAGTTGGCTGAATCCTGCTTCCTTTGCCTCCAGTGAACTGTCCATGAAATATTTTGTCGGAGCTCTTAGAGGAAGGAATTGAGAGCTGGAACTCCATCGGGCTTTGCCAAATTGATGGTGTGATTGTCACATGTTTGCTGAGAAATGTGTGTGTCAGGATTCAGTCTGAAGCTTGCTTTCAGGGGGTTGTGGAGATGAAACCCATAACTTTCACCTATAACTAAGTGTTAGTGTTTACCAAAAACCCCATGAAAAATGTGTGCATAACTAAGTTGATCGGGATCTGAATTATTAGAAGCAAGTTAGATGATTCTGATTTGAGAAGCACTGAGTTATATCTCTTTCCTTGTTTAAATGGAGGACCAATGAATATTTGGTAATGGGACGTGGGAGTGTTTCAAACATTGGATGAAGACCAGATCTTTCTTTTTCAAAAAGTCCTTTATAATCTTGAGATTTAATCAATTAAAAAAAAGATTTAATAAAAAGGATTTGTTTTGGTTGGTAAAAAAGAAAAAAGCTTTGTGATCCTCAACATCTGCTTAAAGCCCCATAGCCAGATAAAGTTTTCTGAGTGCTTCAGATTGAACCATCGCCCCTATCTATGAGCCAATGAACTTTGCAAAGTCCCTGTAATTTCAAAAGCAAACACGATTAAGTGAATCATATGCTTTGTTTTTTTGAAAAATTACTTTCCTATCTTAAAGTGATATCAGGAAGCTAGATATATCTGGTGAGAAATAATGTTTCATTAAAATGCTGTGCTTATGATTCTATCATGATTGTTTGTGCTTGAAATTGTGTTAAGTATGATATTTCAAGGCTAGTCTAGAAAAAAACCATGACCTATCATTATTTTTGCAAATTTCTCATGATGAAAGGGCATTGGTATTCTTTTTGGAATAAATCTTACAGGAACAGATAACATCGATTTTTGAAATATTTAAGCCTATTCCTTCATACTCAGACAACAAATGCAATGAAAATAATATGCCTTACATATAACCGGAACTGTATTAATGTTTGTGGACAAGCTTTTTGATATAGAGCAAGTGAAGGAAGTATTAAATGTGGGAAAAGTTGAACAGGAACATAGCAATGATATTACAAAACTAGTGTGTGGAGCTTCTGAATACAAAAGAATATAGAAGCTTCTGAATCTTGAGATATTAATGACTAGGAAGAGATTTTAGTGTAGAAAACAAAATCATTAGGGAAGACACCCCTTCAACCTAGATGGAAAAATGACTGTAGCTGAAAGCCAAGGAGGCCATTTTCTGCCTGGGAATTTGTATTGAAGAGAGAAAGGGAATCATTAAACCAATAGCGGGGGTTCTTCAAATTTTAAAATGGTGCCCTTTGTTTTCACAAAATCACATCAAGCTTGTTTGTATCTCAGCATTGTTCAGTAGCAAATGAGGTCATGTTTATCAGAGACAGTGCAGAGTTTTATGGTGGCCACTAAGCAATCAAAAGAGGATAAATTACGTTGCATATAGTTTTAGTAGGTATAATGATAAATTGAGTTATTTGGCTATCAAAATCTAACATGGAATCTAGTTCCGTCACGATTGATGAACCTGAACACTCCATGGACTTCTCAAATCCTACAGATGATGGTGGCTGCATACTGTTTTGTAACTGTTTCTTCCATGTGGCTTTCTTTAATAATATTTACTGCTCCTAGAAAAAATGTACATTGAAAAAGACATCCTTTCTTTTCAGGAAAGAGTAAAGGCTGCTAATTTGATATAATAGATTACCCAGCTTGTTGATATTTGTTAAATATACAAATATTATATCTGATTATACGTTTGATGCCAAGTAAACTACTCAACTTAGTTTGATGATTAAAAGCATGCCAGTTATTTGGTGACATGAAAATCAAACAACAATTTGAATAAAATGTTCATTTCTTAATCAGTTGCTTGGGTTTTTCCCTTCTAAAATTGTAAGTTGTATTAAAGAACTTCCTGTTTTGTGTGTTGCAGTTTCCCCAGAGAGCAGAACATTAAGAACAAGAATAGTTTAACAATGAAAAGAGACTGGAAAATGAGTGGGTGTTGTATGTGTACTATGTCAAGAAGATAGCAGAAATGCTGGTTAGCTTTCTTGATCTATAGTGAACAAAATATACTGCTTAATCACACTATTGTATAAAATATTTCTTTAACCCGTCATGACTTTATTGATGAGCATACTATTTGCCTTAAATTTTTTGAATTTCAAATTGTTTCTTTGTTCATCTCATAGCATGTTATGTTTAATAGATGCTAGGTTTGTGGGGGGTTTTCTTATTAGTCATCAATTTTATACACATCAGTGTATACATATCAATTCCAATCACCCAATTCATTCACACCACCATCCCCAACCGCCGCAGCTTTCCCCCTTTAGTGTCCATACGTTTGTTCTCTACATATGTGCCTGAACTTCTGCCCTGCAAAACAGTTCATCTGTACCATTTTTCTAGGTTCCACATACATGCGTTAATATACGATATTTGTTTTTCTCTTTCTGACTTACTTCACTCTGTATGACAGTCTCTAGATCCATCCACGTCTCTACAAATGACACAATTTCGTTCCTTCTCATGGCTGAGTAATATTCCATTGTGTATATGTACCACAACTTCTTTATCCATTCGTCCGTCGATGGGCATTTAGATTGCTTCCATGACCTGGCTATTGTAAATAGTGCTGCAATGAACATTGGGGTGCATATGTCTTTTATAATTATGGTTTTCTCTGGGTATATGCCCAGTAGCGGGATTGCTGGATCATATGGCAATTCTATTTTTAGTTTTGTAAGGAACCTCCATACTGTTCTCCATAGTGGCTGTATCATTTTACATTGCCACCAACAGTACAAGAGGGTACCCTTTTCTCCACACCCTCTCCAGCATTTGTTGTTTGTAGAAATTCTGATGATGCCCATTCTAACTGGTGTTAGGTGATACCTCATTGTAGTTTTGATTTGCATTTCTCTAATGATTAGTGATGTTGAGCAGCTGTTCATGTGCTTCTTGGCCATCTGTACGTCTTCTTTGGAGAAATGTCGATTTAGGTCTTCTGCTCATTTTTGGATTGGGTTGTTTGTTTCTTTAATATTGAGCTTCATGAGCTGTTTATATATTTTGGAGATTACTCCTTTGTCCGTTGATTCATTAGCAAATATTTTCTTCCATTCTGAGGGTTGTCTTTTTGTCTTGTTTATGGTTTCCTTTGCTGTGCAAAAGCTTTTAAGTTTCATTAGGTCCCATTTGTTTATTTTTGTTTTTATTTCCATTACTCTAGGAGGTGGATCAAAAAAGATCTTGCTGTGTTGTGATTTATGCCAAAGAGTGTTCTTCCTATGTTTTCCTCTAAGAGTTTTATAGTGTTCGGTCTTACATTTAGGTCTTGAATCCATTTTGAGTTTATTTTTATGTACGGTGTTAGGGAGTGTTCTAATTTCATTATTTTATGTGTATCTGTCCAGTTTTCCCAGCACCATTTATTGAAGACTGTCTTTTCTCCATTGTATATCCTTGCCTCCTTTGTCATAGATTAGTTGACCATAGGTGCCTGGGTTTATCTCTGGGCTTTCTACCTTGTTCCATTGATCTATGTTTCTGTTGTTGTGCCAGTACCATACTGTCTTGATTACTGTAGCTTTGTAGTATAGGCTGAAGTCAGGGAGTCTGATTCCTCCAGCTCTGTTTTTTTCCCTTGAGACTGCTTTGGCTATTCGAGGTCTTTTTTGTCTCCATACAAATTTTAAGATTTTTTGTTCTAGTCCCATAAAAAATGTCATTGGTAATTTGATAGGGATTGCATTGAATCTGTAGATTTCTTTGGGTAGTATAGTCATTTTTCACAATATTGATTCTCCCAATCCAAGAACATGTTATATCTCTCCATCTGTTGGTATCATCTTTAATTTCTTTCATCAGTGTCTTATAGTTTTCTGCATAAAGGTCTTTTGTCTCCCTAGGTAGGTTTATTCCTAGGTATTTTATTCTTTTTGTTGCAATGGTAAATGGGAATATTTCCTTAATTTCTCTTTCAGATTTTTCATCACTAGTGTATAGGAATTCAAGAGATTTCTGTGCATTAATTTTGTATCCTGCAACTTTATCAAATTCATTGATTAGCTCTAGTAGTTTTCTGGTGGTATCTTTAGGATTCTCTACGTATAATATCATGTCATCTGCAAACAGTGACAGTTTAACTTCTTTTCCAATTTGTATTCCTTTTATTTGTTTTTCTTCTCTGATTGCCATGGCTAGGACTTCCAAAAGTATGTTGAATAATAGTGGTAAGAGTGGAAATCCTTGTCTTGTTCCTGATCAGAGGAAATGCTTTCAGTTTTTCACCATTGAGAATGATGTTGGCTGCGGGTTTGTCATATATGGGCTTTATTATGTTGAGGTAGGTTCCCTCTATGCCCACTTTCTGGAGAGTTTTTATCATAAATGGGTGTTGAATTTTGTCAATACTTTTTCTGCATCTATTGAGATGATCATATAGTTTTTCTTCTTCAATTTGTTAATATGGTGTATCACATTGATTGACTGGTGTATATTGAAGAATCCTTGCATCCCTGGGATAAATCCCACTTGATCATGGTGTATGATCCTTTTAATGTGTTGTAGGATTCTGTTTGCTAGTATTTTGTTGAGGATTTTTCCATCTATATTCATCAATGATATCGGTCTGTAATTTTCTTTTTAGTAGTGTCTTTGTCTGGTTTTGGTGTCAGGGTGATGGTGACCTTATAGTATGAGTTTGGGAGTTTTCCTTCCTCTGCAATTTTTTGGAAGAGTTTGAGAAGGATGGGTGTTAGCTCTTCTCTAAATGTTTGATAGAATTCACCTCTGAAGCCATCTGGTCCTGGACTTTTGTTTGTTGGAAGATTTTAAATCACAGTTTCGATTTCATTACTTGTGATTGTTCTGTTCATATTTTCTATTTCTTCCTGGTTCAGTCTTGGAAGGTTATACCTTTCTAAGAATTTGTCCATTTCTTCCAGGTTGTCCATTTTATTGGCATAGAGTTGCTTGTAGTAGTCTCTTAGGATGCTTTGTACTTCTGTGGTGTCTGCTGTAACTTCTCCTTTTTCATATCTAATTTTATTGATTTGAGTCCTCTCCCTCTTTTTCTTGATGAGTCCGGCTAATGGTTTATCAATTTTGTTTATCTTCTCAAAGAACTAGATTTTAGTTTTATTGATCTTTGCTATTGTTTTCTTTATTTCTATTACATTTATTTCTGCTCTGATCTTTATGATTACTTTCTTTCTGCTAACTTTGGATTTTGTTTGTTCTTCTTTCTCTAGTTCCTTTAGGTGTAATGTTAGATTGTTTATTTGAGATTTTTCTTGTTTCTTGAGGTAGGCTTGTATAGCTATAAAATTCCCTCTTAGAACTGCTTTTGCTGCATCCTATAGGTTTTGGATCATCGTGTTTTCATTGTCATTTGTCTCTAGGTTTTTTTTTATTTCCTCAGTGATCTCTTGGATATTTAGTAATGTATTGTTTAGCCTCCATGTGTTTGTGTTTTTACATTTTTTCCCCTGTAATTCATTTCTAATCTCATAGTGTTGTGGTCAGAAAAGATGCTTGATATGATTTAAATTTTCTTATATTTACTGAGGCTTGATTTGTGACCCAAGATGTGATCTATCCTGGAGAACATTCCATGCACACTTGAAAAGAAAGTGTAATCTGCTGTTTTTGGATGGAATGTCCTATAAATATCAATTAAATCTATCTGATCTATTGTGTCATTTAAAGCTTCGGTTTCTTTATTTACTTTCATTTTAGATTATCTGTCCATTGGTGTAAGTGAGGTGTTAAAGTCCCCCACTATTATTGTGTTACTGTTGATTTCCTCTTTTAGAGCTGTTAGCAGTTACTTTACGTATTGAGGTGCTTCTATGTTGGGTGCGTATATATTTATAATTGTTGTATCTTCTTCTTGAATTGATCCCTTGATCATTATGTAGTGTCCTTCCTTGTCTCTTATAACATTCTTTATTTTAGAGTCTATTTTATCTGATATGAGTATTGCTACTCCAGCTTTCTTTTGATTTCCATGGAATATCTTTTTCCATCCCCTCACTTTCAGTCTGTATGTGTCCCTAGGTGTGAAGTGCGTCTCTTGTAGACAGCATATATATGGGTCTTGTTTTTGTGTCCATTCAGCAAGCCTGTGTCTTTTGGTTGGAGCATTTAGTCCATTCACGTGTATCGTAATTATCGATATGTATGTTCCTATGACCATTTTCTTAATTGTTTTGGGTTTATTTTTGTAGGTCCTTTTCTTCTCTTGTGTTTTCCACTTAGAGAAGTTCCTTTAGCATTTGTTGTAGAGCTGGTTTGGTGGTGCTTAATTCTCTTAACTTTTGCTTGTCTGTAAAGCTTTTGATTTCTCCATTGAATCTGAATGAGATCCTTGCTGGGTAGAGTAATCTTGGTTGTAGGTGCTTCCCTTTCATCATTTTAAGTATATCATGCCACTCCCTTCTGGCTTGTAGAGTTTCTGCTGAGAAATCAGCTGTTAACCTTATGGGAGTTCCGTTGTATTTTACTTGTCATTTTTCCCTTGCTGCTTTCAATAATTTTTCTTTGTCTTTAATTTTTGCCAATTTGATTACTATGTGTCTCGGCATGTTTCTCCTTGTGTTTATCCTGTATGGGACTCACTGTGCTTCCTGGACTTGGGTGACTATTTCCTATCCCATGTTAGGGAAGTTTTAGACTATAATGTCTTCAGATATTTTCTCGGGTCCTTTCTCTCTCTCTTCTCCTTCTGGGACCCCTATAATGCGAATGTTGTAGCATTTAATGTTTTCCCAGAGGTCTCTTAGACTGTCTTCATTTCTTTTCATTCTTTTTTCTTTATTCTGTTTTGCAGCAGTGAATTCCACCATTCTGTCTTCCAGGTCACTTATCCATTCTTCTGCCTCAGTTATTCTGCTATTGATTCCTTCTAGTGTAGTTTTCATTTCAGTTATTGTATTTTTTATCTCTGTTTGTTTGTTCTTTAATTCTTCTAGGTCTTTGTTACACATTTCTTGCATCTTCTCGATCTTTGCCTCCATTGTTTTCCCGAGGTCCTAGATCATCTTCACTATCAATATTCTGAATTCTTTTTCTGGAAGGTTGCCTATCTCCACTTCATTTAGTTGTTTTTCTGGGGTTTTATCTTTTTACTTCATCTGGTACATAGCCCTCTGCCTTTTCATCTTGTCTATCTTTCTGTGAATGTGGTTTTTGATCCACAAGCTGCAGGATTGTAGTTCTTCTTGATTCTGGTTTGTGTTTTTTTTTAATAGTATTTACAGAGACTATTTATGTAGATTCCCCTCTGCTATGGTAGCCTGATTCTTCACATGGCCCCTGCTGTTTCAGTAGCTATGTAGACCAGGAGCAGCTCTGGAATCACTCGGCTGTTGAACTCACAGGGACATTGGAGATGATCTTGTCCAACCCCATTTCACAGTTGGTGAAACAAAATGAAAGAGGTTGAATGACTTGGCTCGTGCTTTTTATTGGCAGACCTTGAGCTAGAGCCTGGTTTTGTCAGTCTCAATCCAAGGATTTCTTTTTTTTCTTCTCTTAAATCAAGCTTTTATTTTGAGATTGTTGTATATTTGCATGCAGTCATAAGAAATAGTAGAGATCCCTTGTATCTTTCACCCAGTTTCCCCCAGTGGTAACATCTTGCAAAACTATAGTACAATAATACTATAATAGTGCTACAATAGTACTATAATAGTACCACAATAGTACTATAGTGCAATGTTGCAACCAGGATATTGACCTTGATGCAGTCAAGATGCAGAATAGTTCTATCACAAGAATCCCTCATGCTGCTATATTACAGCTACACCCATTTTCTCCCCCCCCCGCCCCCCCCCCGCCAACCCACTCATTAACTGTTGGCAGTCACTCTAACCTCTTCTCCATTCGTATAATTTTGTCATTTCAAGAATGTTATATAACTGGAAACATACAGTATGTAATCTTTTGTGATTGACTTTTTTCCACTCAGCATAATACTCTGGGGATTCATCGAGAGTGTTGTGTGTATCAGTTTTTTTTATTGCTGAGGAGTAGGGAAGGACCACATCAATGCTTTTCTCACTGATGATTTCTCTTCCAGTCTTGTGGAATTCTCAGCCATTTCCACTTTCAAGGTTAAAAAACATATTTTTAAAGAAATAGTTCAATTTTGACAAGCCTCCTTTTATGCTTTGAGAGCCTTAGGAAAAGTAAATGTAAAGACAGCAGAGAGTACAAAGTGCCCCAGCTTCCTTGTTTTGTGGTAAGAATGGGGAGGACTTCAGAGAGAGCCTCCAAACTTCAGAAAATGCTTCCTGATGGTATGATGAGAAGAGACCATGTCCACGTGAGGCAATTTCCTCAGGGACCAACACCTCAGCTATTAAACAGGGCAATACAATTGCAGATCTCATCCCCATGTCACAAAGGGGATTTGCGGGTGCCAATCATCATTACTGTAGGTGGAATGTGGCCAGAAGACATGATTTGGCACCTGTCCACTCTCCAAATGTGCTGCGGGTTTTAATGACCTGAAATAGTTGAGATTTGGCTCCTGCCTTAAACTCTAAAGATAGGTTCATTAGAAAGGCAAGATGCTTGTAGGTGAAGAACATGTTTTAATTCTTGACTTAAATTTTAGTTCAACTCACAGTGAGCTGCATGGCCTGTGTCCTGTGAACATTTGGAGGTATACTCAGAGGTCAGAAAAACTTCCAGAATTTCAGAACTGTCAATTAAGAGATGGTAGGCCATAAAGCCATGCCCCAACCTTTCTTCTCTCAGTGTTTTTATCTGTTCTAACCATCTGTGGATGACTTGAAGAAACAGTAGTGGAGGGAGGAAGAAGTGGTCTAGAGAATATTGGAATTAAAGTATGGGGTTGGGGGAGCACAGTTATTTGAAGAATTATTTAGGTAAAAAGACAAAGACTTTGGAAACGTAAAACAAGTAAAGGGGGGATATGATATAGCTTACAAAAATCTGATAGACAATTTTTAAGAAACTGTTTCTTAATGTAAAGTGAGGTACCCATTTGGCGTGAACCCAAGAAAGTTTGGGAATGAAAGGGTGGGGACGTAGGGAGCATGGGAGAGAGCCTTGTGCAGGGCATGAG
This sequence comes from Leucopleurus acutus, assembly GCF_964270905.1. Lineage (NCBI taxonomy): Eukaryota > Metazoa > Chordata > Mammalia > Artiodactyla > Delphinidae > Leucopleurus > Leucopleurus acutus. The sequence goes on along the minus strand of NC_139146.1, from coordinate 110,246,661 downwards.
GGACTCTTCTGGCTAAGTTGGGTAGACCTCAGGCTCTAGAAAGGACTAGAAAGAACCAGAAGGAAAATACTGGTTCATTTGGATTTTAATTTTCACATCAGCAGTTTTAATTTGAAGTTGCCCGTCTGAGAGAGGCCGATAGATTTTCCTGCCAGTGCTGTGAAATCCATTGTGAATCTGAAGGGGTAATCTGAAAGGTACTAAAAAATGAACAGCTTGGAGAATCATTTCTGTAACTTCTGTAACTTCAGAAATAATTTATTGTCCTTCAGAAAGCTAGGCTGCTTGTATCCCCGCCTGCTCTGATTTCAGATGCTGTCCCTGTGGTATGGGCTGGCTTTGAATTTTGCCAATAAACACTTAGACATGATTTTTATGTAACTTGTCCCTCTCTCTAGTGTCCCTCACTCTCAGAGGCCTGTGCTCATAAAAGTTAAGTCCAGTCTTCCTGGAGTACAAAGTCACAACATATAGGAAGTCATCAAAACATCTCGGCTGCTGGTTGGTTGGGGCAGCTGGGTGTGACATTTCAGGTGAGATTATTACAAATTCCCTGGCACTGTCCACATTGAATGGTAAGTATGAAGGGTTCACTGGACTCCCCTCTGAGAGTCTGGCTCAAATCACTCTATCCTCACCCTCCCAGAAGTCCAAGTGCGCCACTTCTGGGCCCTCCAGGTGGCTGCTGTGGAATTGCTGATGAATATTTACACAGTTTCTGTCTTCAGGCTTCAGATTTAACAACAAAGCTTGTTGGTTTGGTAAAGCACCCTAGAGAAATTGGTGCTCTCCAGAGGTTCATTCTAGGGTCAGGTAGGGTAGGTAAATCCTCCAGGTAAAGAAGATGATGCAGAGGAGAATGGAGTGAAATGAATGGCTTCTCTGGGGCTGCCTTCAGCCCCAGCTCCTGGCATTGCAGGCGTAGAAAGGAATTGCTGCTAGTTTCCCAAAGAAGTGTATATTTGCCCAGTCTCCCAGGTAGGGACGGGAGCTCATGGCTAAAGGAATTTTGAATTGATGGATGCCATCTGCTTGAAAAAACAGTCCCTCTTCCACCCCTTCCAGCACCGAGTTTTCACTTTTCCTTGCTCTCAGTGTCTTTTCATGGGGAAGAGGGACTTAAAAGAAGCAGCATAGAGATTAAGAGCATAAGCTCGAATAAACCAGACTCCTTGGGTTTGAAACAAAGCTTTGTCACTTACCTTGTTCCCCTGACCTAACCATTCAATGCCGTAGTTTTTCCTCAGCTGTAAAGTAGGAATAACTTATTTCATGGGTTTTTATAAAGATTAAGTAAGTTTATAAATATATTCCAATTAGCTATTACTGTATAATAACTCCAAGTTTAGTGTGTTAGAAAGAGAATACTCCTTTTATTTTGTTGCACATGGTTCTAGCAGTTGATTGGGCTCAGCTGCATCACTGAGGGTCCGTTTTGCAGTTGCAGTCAGATGGAGGCTGGGGCTGGAGTCACCTCGACCTCAGCTGGGCTTCCTTGCAGCATGGAGACTGGGTTCCAAGGGCAAGTGTTCCAATAGACCTACTTGGAGGGTATATCACCTTTAATGAATTAGCCTCAGAACTCACATGGTGTCACTTCTTCCATATGCCTTTGAATGAAGTAGCCATAAAGGTCCATTCTGGTTTAAGGGGAAAGGTCACAGATCCTACTACTGAATAGAAGGAGTGTCAGCATCACTCTGCAAGAAGAGTATAGGAGATGGGGTACATCTTTCAAAAAACCAATATGCTGCAGGATGTAGGCCACATAGAACAGTATCCGGTTCAGTAACAAATGCTCAGTAAGCATTTGTTATCATCACTTACTGGATTCCAAACCTGCTGATCCCCAAATGGGACACCTAACCATATCTTATCCCAGCCTCATTTCTCAGGAAAATTTGGGGAAAGTTACAGTTAGCCCTGTGGTTCTAATGATGCTACCACATACTTGTGTCTAGGGTTCCGTGAGGGGGAACTCCTGGGTCTGAGGCTATTGTATTCTTTGGCAGTAAACCTGGAGGTGAAGGATGAGGAAGAAATTCAAGGCAGCCTGGAAAATGTGCCTGGGTCATTTGGTCATAGCGTGATGAACGGCGATGTAGGAAAGCAAGTCCATTTCATCCCAGCACAGGTCACCTATAACTCTCCAAGTGACCCAGCATAATTAAGCTCCAGAAGGAGCTGACTACAGTCCTGCCCTCATGTTCACTGAGGCTTGTAAGCTTAGGATAAAGTTGAGTAAAATTTTCCTTGGCACCGTGCAGCATGTCTCTGAGGTTGAATGCCCCCGAATACAATCACCTCATGGACATCCTGGGAAGCGTTTGTTCGACTTTGGGGTGACCCTCATGTGAACCTGAATCTCAAAGGCAAATGGATTAGATAGCTTAGTCATGGGAACCCCAGTCCAAAGGCAGAGCTTTAGTGCTTTTGTTGAAAGCAAATGAAACAGAGGAAACAGCTTCTTATGGGCCATCTGCTTCTTTACAGACCAAATAGCACCAACAACAAGGCTTGGCCCCGGGGCAGTGTTGACAGACTGAAGCAGCTTTCTCCAGATGTGTGTGGAACCTCCATGACTCCTTTACCTTTTCCTAATATAATACCTGCCAATTTAAAACAGAAAGTTAAACAGTAGCCTTGTTCCTTTTCTTTGCAGAGTAAGGAATCTATATGACTGAAACAGAAAAGTAAAGCAGCTAAAAACTTTAGAGTTGCCCTAAAAATATTCAAATGTGAAAATCACCAGGAAGGCTTGCACTGTCTCTGGAGATAGCATTCAGCTATGTGTGAATTTACCTAAGGTTTTTGTCACTTATGTATAGCTCTTCTAAACATCCTCATGGGGATTCTGGGATTAAATTAAGTACCTGTTAAAATTTTGGTAGTAACTCAGTAGTTCATTGTTAAGTCCTTGTGGATGGATTGCATCAGCTCGATGTTGATATGTAGGGAGTGAGTAAGAGCAAACAGCACAGACCTCCAGATGAGAGTCTCCCATTGGCTTGTTCCATCTGCTGGTGGCCTCAAAAGGCATCCTGGGAAGAACTGCCTTTCTGTAGACTGGCTGAGGGAGAAATGAGAGAATCAGAGGAGGTTATGGGTAGGTGAACGATTCTAATTGACTCATGTTCAAAGAGCAGAGGCCAACCACGGGTGAAGGGGGAATAAAGAAGAGGAATTGAAAAATAATAAAAGAGTTTACCATATGAGATGGCATTGCCATCTGCAGACTGATAACATCTGATTATTGTTCTGGGCTGAAATTTCAGGTTGAAATTCTTATCCCAAACCAAACCAAAGATTAATGTGTAATATTTTTGTAGCATCTGTGTCTTGGTTTGATTTCACCCAAAACAACACTGAGATAAGGACTTGGGTGCAAGGAGTTTATTTGAGAGGCAGTAAGCCCAAGTGAGGCAGTAAGGGAAAAGCAATAAGAAGCATATTAATGAGCTGTGGGCATCTAGATCTCAGTCCTCCAGAGGACACTTTGAGGAGCCATGTATAGCACATCTCAGAATTGTCCCACATAGGGATAAAAATCTGGGACATTTAGTCTTTGCTTCCAGTCCTTATTGGTTGAGGTTTGCCCCTGAGTATATTAAATTTCCATCTTTCTCCCTCCCTCCCTCCCTCCCTCCCTCCCTCCTTTCCTTCCTTCCTTCCTTCCTTCCTTCCTTCCTTCCTTCCTTCCTTTCTTTCTTTCTTTCTTTCTTTCTTTCTTTCTTCTTTCTTTCTTTCTTTCTTTCTTTCCATCCATACATATACTTTAGGCTTGTGTGTTAATTGACTAGACTCTAGTGATAATATGAAAACCATGCCCAGCTAAAGTTTGATTGAATATATCCAGATAGATAAATAAATAAAGATTAATGGAACTATTCAGAAAAGCATAGGTGGCCTGTCCACACTTTATCATATGAAACAGTATTACCTCATCTATCTGGAAGAAAGGGACAATATATTTTACCTTTTCACCCTCTGGTCTCCAGATAAAATCTCCAGTTTGTTTGAAAAGATAACTGGCCATTGATTCCCCTACTCCACGGATTTTACTTTTAAAAGAGCCAATGTGTTATACCTTCCCAAATTCACAATGCTTCTTCTGGATCCATTCAGAAGCTGAAACTTTTAGAAAAGAACAAAGCAGAAGGTATTCAGGGACTGAGATAGGGCATTGAATCTTGAGAGATTTGGGCCCCTTGAATAAGACTAGGGAACTAGGGGAAGAGACTAGGCAGCGTTATACCCTGGGTATTGCTATTTTTAGCATACTCCAGTAATTTAGAGTATCAAAGAATGAAGTCATGGGGTTAGAAGGTCATTTTTTTTTTTTTTTGCCGTATGCGGGCCTCTCACTGTTGTGGCCTCTCCCGCTGCGGAGCACAGGCTCCGGACGCGCAGGCTCAGCGGCCATGGCTCACGGGCCCAGCCGCTCCGCGGCATGTGGGATCCTCCCAGACCAGGGCACGAACCCGTGTCCCCTGCATCAGCAGGCGGACTCTCAACCACTGCGCCACCAGGGAAGCCCAGAAGGTCATTTTAATTCAGTGTAGTAAAGCTGCATATGATGAAGGCCTGGTCAACACAAGAAATGAGAAAGAGGGCTTTGCTTATCGTGTTGCTTTCCAGATGTTGATCTAAGAACCAGCACTCAGGAGGACAGGCAAACACTGAGGACTCTTTCCTCATTTGATGATGAATAACGAAAGAGAAAAATCAAGAACAACAATATGGAATCTATGGGCAGGCGAGGGAAGGGAAATATTCTGAATTCTCAGAGAAGGTATATAGTTTCAAGAATGAAGACAGTATCTACCTAAGGATATATAAGGATACTTATGAATAGGGAACCAGAAGAAGTTTAAAAAATGTTGGGAATTCTCAATATAATTCAAGAAGACTCAGACTCCATGAAATAGAAATAGGAAATCGTAACGAGTGAAAAGACTGAGATAGGAAGAAAATGTGTTTATGGAAAAACAATATAAGCCCCTTTTTACAAGGGAAAATATGAAATCTGAAATACATGTCTTCTTTTAAAAAGAGAGTCTGCTTTAAGGAATACTAAAAGGCAAATCTTTTGAAACTAAAAATGCTATGTTTATTTAGTTGCTCTGCTACAAATTCCCTGCCCTGTTTTATATGGACACTGAGTTTATGAATTAATAAACTATAAAGAGCCTTTGTTATTTGACTAATTAGCTAGAGGAAATGTTCTCTACTACTTAAATTTGATTAGTCTCTCTTATTTATCATAAGTGACAAAGTCCTCTATTGTGTTTTCCTGTCATTCAAAGAAAAGCAAAATGGATGCCCTTGTCAAATTATTTTGTTAAAGAGTTAGTATTCATCAGTCTGAAATTTAAACATTACTGTTTTTATAAATATTAAAGTTGGTGAGACAAATTTTAGAGAATTGAAAAAAGATGTGGAACTTGGCTAGTGTAACAGTAACAGTAACAGTTACTTCATGATGACTATGTAATTTATTTCATATGTAAGAAAATTATATTGAACTTACTGGATTTTTTCTCCTTTCTTCTATCCTGCTTCTTTCTGTTTTACTTTTTTTCCCTCAATATAGATATACAGGGTAATTTCTGAGATTTGAGACAATAGACCACTCTTATATTTTCTCCACAATGGTTTAAAAATAAAAGTGCTTCTAGAATTGCCTAAACCAAAAATATAATAATGGGACAGTGGAAGTTAACGGAGAAATGAAGAATACAATGAAAGTGAAAGCGGAATTTATACTGCAGAAACCTGATTCAAACATGAAAGATTTTCCCGGGTTCATGGGAAAAAATGTAAATTCAAAGAAAAAAAAAAGAACATTATGAAAGTGAACATTATTGGCATGGAAATAGAGAATCAGTGATTTATCTTTAGAATCATAGGTGTTCCATGGAGGGCAGAAACAAAAACAATGAGGATAAAATCTGTGATCAAAGAAAAACTATATGGAACTTGAGAAAGAATGAGAGAGATCATTTTTGTTTTTGTTTTTCTTAAATTCCATATATATGTGTTAGCATATGGTATTTGTTTTTCTCTTTCTGACTTACTTCACTCTGTATGACAGACTCTAGGTCCATCCACCTCGCTACAAATAACTCAATTTTGTTTCTTTTTATGGCTGAGTAATATTCCATTGTATATATGTGCCACATCTTCTTTATCCATTCATCCGATGATGGACACTTAGGTTGTTTCCATCTCCTGGCTATTGTAAATAGAGCTGCAATGAACATTTTGGTACATGACTCTTTTTGAATTATGGTTTTCTCAGAGTATATGCCCAGTAGTGGGATTGCTGGGTCATATGGTAGTTCTATTTGCAGTTTTTTAACGAACGTCCATACTGTTCTCCATAGGGGCTGTATCAATTTACATTCCCACCAGCAGTGCAAGAGTGTTCCCTTTTCTCCACACCCTCTCCAGCATTTATTGTTTGTAGATTTTTTGATGATGGCTATTCTGACCATTGTGAGATGATATCTCATTGTAGTTTTGATTTGCATTTCTCTAATGATTAATGATGTTGAGCATTCTTTCATGTGTTTGTTGGCAGTCTGTATATCTTCTTTGGAGAAATGTCTATTTAGGTCTTCTGCCCATTTTTGGATTGGGTTGTTTGTTTTTTTGTTATTGAGCTGCATGAACTACTTGTAAAAAAAACGGTCATGAAGAACCTAGGGGTAAGACAGAAATAATGACACAGACCTACTAGAGAATGGACTTGAGGATATGGGGAGGGGGAAGGGTAAGTTGGGACAAAGCGAGAGAGTGGCATGGACATATATACACTACCAAACGTAAAATAGATAGCTAGTGGGAAGCAGCCGCAGAGCACAGGGAGATCAGCTCGTTGCTTTCTGACCACCTAGGGGGTGGGATAGGGACGGTGGGAGGGAGGGAGATGCAAGAGGGAAGAGATATGGGAACATACGTATATGTATAACTGACTCACTTCGTTATAAAGCAGAAACTAACAAACCATTGTAAAGCAATTCTACTCTAATAAAGATGTAAAAAAAAAAAAAAGAATGAAAGAGAGAGAGACACAGACTGATCTGGCTCCTCACATTCCAGGCTAAATCAGTGCTAAGATCCCAGCAAAGGGCCACCTCCAATGGTGTGCTGGAGAAAGCTCATACTAGCTTGTGAAAGCTGACTTTTAAATTTTAAATTTTCAGAAATTCTATGAGCTGGTCATTAAACACAGCCACTATTAAAAGTGAAAAGTTAAAAAAAAAAGTGAAAAGTTATAAACTTACAGTTAAGCAAATTGTATTAAAAACAAAGGTAGACATTTAGGTTGCTTCCATGTCTTGGCTGTTGTAAATAGTGCTGCTGTGAGCATTGGGGTGTGGTATCTATACAATGGAATGTTACTCAGCCATAAAAAACGAATGAAATGATGCTATTTTCAGCAACTTAGATGGACCTAGAGTTTATCATACTAAGTGAAGTAAGCCAGACAGAGAAGGACAAGTATCATATGATATCACTATATGTGGAATCTAAAAAATAAAAGATACAAATGAATTTATTTCCGAAACAGAAAGAGACCCACAGACATAGAAAATAAACCCAAAGGGGAAAGGGGCGAGGGAGAGATAAATTAGCAGGTTGGGATTAACATATACACACCACTATATATAAAATAAATAACCAACAAGGACCTACTGTATAGCACAGGGAACTATGCTCAATATTTTGCAATAACCTATAAGGGAAAAGAATCTGAGAAAAGTATATATATATATGTGTGTATATATATATATGTGTGTATATATGTCTGAATCACTGTGCTGTACACCTAATATGATATTGTAAATCAACTATAATTTTAAAAATAAATAAAAGAACCATTAAAAAACAAAACGAAGGTAATACTCAAAGTATCATTCCATAATTATTTTACTACATGTTACTGTTATCCATGCTCTCGAGGTTATTTACGCCTATGGTAACTGTACAGAGGAAATGCTGTATGATGATGTACTGCCATGCATCCTTCCCTACTCTGGGCTCAGTGATGTCACAGTGGTAATTTGAAATCCACCATGGTGGGAGTATTTATACCATTGGAATCAATAAAAGCTAAAAATCAGGGCTTGGTTTCTTGTTTTGTTGATTGTCTAGACTGCAGAAAGTAGATGGAGAAAACATTAATAATGAAGATTAAACTTAAAAGTGTGCTGTGTCTATAGTCATCCTATTGTGAATAGCACAAAAAAAATTGAAGAAACATTCTTCTGGTATTCAAAAATTATCTACTAAGAAAAGAATTCACTCAGGTCACTGACAGATAAGTGAAGTTCTGACATAAGTTTCTGTGGTTTCACTTCTTATTAACATAAAAGAAACTATTAACCAACATTCATGTTGGAACTACCCTAATTTTTTGATTGCAGCCATAGGATGTCTATATAACGAGTGTTCAGTAAATATCAAAGAAGTCATTCAATAAGAACCAATTAGCTATATGGGATTTAAATAGAATTATAAATTTTATTATTATTTACCACTTGTGTGCTATGCATCCTATCTATCATTAAAATTTACAGTAAACACACAGAGGTATATACACATTCTTTCTTTGGAGAGTTTTGTTTTTAAACATTTACCAGGACACTAGACGCCCCCTTACTTGCAGCTTCACTTTCAGTGGCTTAAGTTACCTTTAGTCAATGGTGTCTGGAAATAGTAAGTGGAAAATTCCAGAAATAAACAATTCCTAAGTTTTAAATTGTGCCTTGTTCTGAGTAGCGTCATGAGATCTCCCGCTATGAACCTGTGTCCCACGCGGGACAAGAATTATCCCTCTGTCCCGTGTATCCTGCCCATTCATCACTTAGCCACCTCTTGATCATCAGATTGCCTGTCGTGGTATCACTGCGTTTGTGTTCAAGTTATCCTTATTTTACTTAACAATGGCCCCAAAGCGCAAGAGTAGTGATGCTGGCAATCTGCCAAAGAGAGGCCGTATAGTGCTCCCTTTAAGTGAAAAGGTAAAAGTTCTCGACTTAATAAGGAAAGAAAAAAGATTGTATGCTGAGTTTGCTAAGATCTATGGTAAGAACGAACCTTCTATCTGAGAAATTGTAAAGAAGGAAAAAGAAATTCGTGTTAGTTTTGCTATCACACCTTAAACTGCAAAAGATACTGCCACAGTGCGTGATAAGTGCTTAGTGAAGATGGAAGAGGCACTAGATTTGTACAATATGGAAGATATTTTGAGAGGGAGAGAGCACACATTCATATAACTTTTATTATATTATATTGTAATCATTCCATTTTATTATTAGTGGTTGTTAATCTCTTGCTGTGCCTAATTTATTAAATAAACTTTATCATACATATGTATGTATAGAAAAAACATAGTATATACATATAATGTATATGTGTGTGTGTGTGTGTGTGTGTGTGTGTGTATATATATATATATATATATATATATGGTTCAGTACTATTCGCGATTTCAGGCATCCAGTGGGGGTCTTGGAATGCATCCCCGGAGGATAAGCGGGGATGACTACATATAAATTGCCACGTTCAATTTTCATGGATTACAAGGACAAGGGAAAAAAATTGCTCAAGCAAAAGATGACACGAACAAAGGGAATAAAGATGGCGCCTTTTTCAGATGATTTTTGGAGACACCAAGAGCTAAGAGACAATGAAGGAAGGCAGCTACAGAGTTTGGGGTGGACACTTTGTGATCCAAGAAGAAACATACAGTCAGGATATCTTTTGTATGTGAAGGTCAGGGAATGACATCTTATGTTATCCAGGGACTCCAGAACGATTTCACCAGCATACCCTTCTTGAAAAACTTACACGACTGTCTTCTCACTAGCCAAGAAATAATCAAAATGAGGAGGTCAAGAATGGGAAAACTTCTAAGAGGAAGCCCTGAAACAAGCTAATAACAGAAGAGGAAATAACTGCTGTACATTTTGTTGCAAGCCAAATGCAACTAAAATATTAAAAATTACTAAGAGGATAGAATAAAATAACTTAAAACAATTAAAAAGAAGAGAACTGAATAATGATCATAATTTGTTAGTGGTGTATTGATTTCCTGGTTCAAGGTGTCTAATGTGTAGAGAGAGCCAGGCTTTATAAACTCTGTAATGTTATTTCTTGAATGTTTTTAAAAAGAATTCGCTTTATTCCCTCAGTTTCCTAAGAAATATCAGTTTTTCTTATCTTGTTCTGCTTGCCGTCTTTTTGTCTTGGATTGTTTGTTAGTTGAGATAGTTCTACTTTCTATGGTACTTTTGTTGAATGACTTTATTCCCTTTAATTTAGAACCATATTGTGGCTCCTATCCTCTTCCATTTACAATAAATTTATTTTTTTTATTCACCATAAAGATCATGTTTATTTGCTTTCAGTAACCTTATTCGGATATTCTTGTTTAAAAATTTTATTAAGACATTGTTTTAGAGCACTTTTAGGTTCACAGCAACATTGAGCAGAAGGTACTGAGATTTCCCATATAAATGCTGTCCCTACACATGCATCACCTCCCCCATTGTCAACATCTCCCACCAGATGGGTACATTTATTACAATTGATGACCCTACATTTGATACATCATTATCACCTAAAGACCATAGTTCATATTATGCTTTACTCTTGATGTTGTACATTCTATGGGTTTGGGCAAATGAATAATGACATGTGTCCATCATTATCGTATCATACATGGTATTTTCATAGCGCTAAAAATCATCTGTGCTTCACCTGTTTATTTCTCCCCTCACCCCCAGCGCCTTGCAATCATTGATCTTATTACTGTCTCCATAGTTTTGCTTTTCCAGAATGTCCTATAGTTGGAATCATGCAGTATACAGCCTTTTCAGACTGGCTTCTTTCACTCAGTAATATGCATTTAAGGCTCCTCCATGTCTTTTTGTGGCTTAATAGTTCATTTCTTTTTAGTGATGAATAATATTTCACTGTCTGGATGTACCACAGTTTATCCATTCACCTACTGAAGGACATCTTGTTTGCTTCCAAGTTTTGGCAGTTATGAATAAAGCTGCTATAACATCTGTGTGCAGGTTTTTGTCTGAACATATGTTTTCAACTCCTTCTGGTAAATGCCAAGGAGTAGGATTGCTGGATTGTGTGGTAAAAGCATGTTTCTTTTTGTAAGAAACTTCCAAGTGTCCTCTAAGTGTCTGTACCATTTTGCATGCCCACCATCAATGAATGAAATTTCTCTTGCCACACCCTTGCCAGCATTTGGTGTTGTCAGTGTTCCAGATTTTGGCCAGTCCAGTAGTTGGATTGTGGTATCTCATTGTTGTTTTAATTTCCATTTCCCTGATGACATATGATTTGGAGCACCTTTTCATATCTTATTTGCAGTCTTCTTTGGTGACGTGTCTGTTAAGGTCTTTGACCCATTTTTTTATTGGGTTGTGTTGAGTTTTATTGTTGAGTTTTAAGAGTTCTTTGTAAAAATATATCTATATATTTTTTCTATTGCTCCCTCTTCATCATATTATCTGTGAGGTCTAAGATATATTATTTACCAAACTTCATTTTTCCTGAATGCCTAAAACCCAGGTAACACTGAATAGGCTCACCTCCCCCCAGGTATAATTTTAAGATCTCGTCTCTATGCAGTGTCAGATAGCATGTTATTCAGGTAGAGGAGGTGAGGCAGAGAGCCAAATAGCATAACAAACTTTGCTAATATTCTTCATCTTGCCAATCAGTACCTATTGATGCAGTACCTATAGACTCCAGGTGTCCAGCTCTTGCCTTAGAGATAAGGAGATGCAGAGAAAGAGTTTTCAAGGGGAACTGTTCGTTAATCACAGGCCAGAATCTAAGACTCCCTACTCTCAGTTAACTGGTTAAAAAGTGACCTTGGTTTTTTACTTAGAAGTGAGAACTAACAATGATGAAGCATTGAAGAGGAAGGAGACAGTAAGGGCTAGAAGGGGCCTCCTGATGAGCTCTGTTTGCTGTGATCTAACCAGTGGTTAAATCACCTTGTGGGTGCCTCTCCTGCGGGTTCATTATCCCTCCACTAAGCCTACTATGGTCTGGTCCTTATTTTACTATCAGATCCATCCCCTCATATGAGTGACTTTCTTGGTATTTGATGTTTTTACATCCCTTGTAAGGGGTCCCTTTGTTTCTCCTGACAATTCCTATCACTTCATAGTTCATTCTGAGTTACATTATGTTCCTCTTAATGGGCTTATTGCCAAAGGGCATTGGCTAGATGCATCTTCCAATATATATGGCATGCTTTCTTTTTTTCTTTTTTTTTTTTTTTTTTTTGCGGTACACAGGCCTCGCACTGTTGTGGCCTCTCCCGTTGCAGAGCACAGGCTCCGGATGCGCAGGCTCAGCGGCCATGGCTCACGGGCCCAGCCGCTCCGCGGCATGTGGGATCTTCATGGACCGGGGCACGAACCCGTGTCCCCTGCATCGGCAGGCGGACTCTCAACCACTGCGCCACCAGGGAAGCCAGGCATGCTTTCTTTATTTCCTTTTCTCCTTTGCTTTTTCTGAGTTTATTTCAATCCCAGATTATTGGAGGCTCTTCATATTTAACTTCTAGCACTTCCTAGTTTAGGCTTGAGTTTTTTAAAACCATGTTAACAATCTTTAAGTGTACAGTTCAGTGGTGTTAAGTTTATTCACATTGTTGTGCCACAGATCTCCAGAACTTTTTCATCTTACAAAATTGAAACCCTATACACACATTAAATAACAACTCCCTCTTTTCTCCTTAGGTTTGATTTTACTTTATGGAATAACAACATGTAACAAAACAATTCTCAGGGAAGGAAGCAGCTCCCAATTCCTAGTCCCTAGTCTTTTGTAAAGATGGATATGTTAGGATGGTTATTTTTAAATTATGGAGAAAAGGCAAAAGATTTATTCGATCTGAAGAGAAACCAGAGTATTTTCTTTTTTTAAAAAAAATTTATTGAAGTATAGTTGATTTACAATGTTGTGTTAATTTCTGCTGTACAGCAAAGTGACTCAGTTAAACGTATATATATTCTTTTTCATATTCTTTTCCATTATGGTTTATCACAGGATATTGAATATAGCTCCCTGTGCTGTACAGTAGGACTTTGTTGTTTATCCATCTTATATATAATAGTTTGCATCTGCGAATCTCAAACTCCTAATGCTTCCTTCCCCCACCCCCTGTCCCCCTAGGCAACCACAAATCTGTTCTCTGTATCTATGAGTCTGTTTCTGTTTTGTGGATATGTTCATTTGTGTCATATTTTAGATTCCACATGTAAGTGATATCATATGGTAAGTTATGGAGGAAAAACTCATCCTTTAGAAATTTTAATCTCTTTGGGTGCAATAGTCATCACATATCTATATCTGTATTTATATCTATATCTATATCTACTGGTTGAATGATACTTGGCCCCTGAGTCATCAATATTTTAAATAAAAACCCACCATAGCCAAGAATGATGTGCAGCACACAGGACCCAGACATTTTTGCAGGAGCTCTTAAATATATTTGTAGTTACAACACCCACTCCTCCTGGTGTTCTAACTTTATGCAATTTCTATCTATGAGACAGCCCTAAATCTTTCCATTCCCAGAGGAAGCCTGCCATCTGTTCATCAAACTTAAGAGTAGTTGGAGGGAGCAGCTGCAGTTTCTATCTGGATTTGAGTGTGTATGTGTTAGTCATTAAGAAAAAAAGTTATGCTCATTTATGTTTTGAGTCATAACTATGCCATCAGTTGACTCCAACAAAACTGTCAATGCCAGTCTCAAGGGAGCAAGGTCTGAGTTCTGTTCCCAGCAATACTTTCCTGGTGGATTTTGGGTAACTCATATCAAATTCTTTCTCGTTGTCTCCATCTAAAAATGGAGAATGTTCTTTAAAAAATTTCACCTCTTCCTCTTGTCGAGAATAAAGAGGTAGCTCTTTGATTTCCTTCCTTATTTTTTTTGAATAGAGTAGCTTAAGTTCAGCTCTGGGAGTCAAGTTCTCCTTGAAGAGAGAGTCTAAGGAACTATCGTGTCTGAGGGCTAGGAAGAGCCTTGGAGATCCAGTGGTCCAGTACCCCTCAGGCTTCAGAACTGCATTTTTTCTTGCTAATTTTTGCAGTATCTTTATATCACCTATTATATACTGAATATATAAATAGATTTCAGACTGACTTATTTTTAACACTCATCTTTGTCCTATGTAAGAATATCTGTAAATTATAGTTTAGATGTGCTATTAAGCTTATATTACAAACTAAAAAATATAGAATTTATAAATGTACATATTCTCCAAATTGCATTAAAATAAACACATGATTCTTTTTTAAAGTTATTTTAAAATTTTTTGATATGTAATTGACATATAATATCAGGTTCAAGTGTACAACATAATAATTTGTTATGTGTGTATAGTGTAAAATGATCAGACAATATGTCTAGTTAACATCCATCCCTACCCATAGTTACAATTTTTTTCCCTTTGATGAGAACTTTTAAGATCTATTCTTTCAGCAACTTTCAAATATACAATACCGTATTGATAACTATAGTCACCGTGCTGTACATCACCATGTCCCCATGACTTACTTATTTTATAACTGCAAGTTTGTATCTTTTGAGTCATTTCACCCACCCCTCTGCCTCTGGCAGCCACCAATCTGTTCTCTGCAAACAGACAATTTTATTCTTAAAATAAAAAATAATGGATTGTGTGCCACCTAAAATCAGTGGCTCACATGTCATATTTTGGGAAACACTGATCTAAACCAGCTCTGTCAATTTGTACACATGGAAACTGAGCTTCGGAAAGTATAAATGACTTCATAAAGTCCTTTAGCTAATTAGAATCCAGGGTTTCTGACTTCAGTTTTCTCAGGCATGGAAAAGTAAATGGGAAAAGCATTCTGGGTGACAAATCTACTTGGAATTTAGTTAGGAGAATTTGGGGAGATGAGATAGCTGGGAAACATAGTTTGCGAAAATTGCAGAGGATCTTGGATGCTAGGTGTAGGAGTAGATGATCCAAGGAACATCTAAAATTATACGTGAAGTTTAATGGATTTATGCACATGGATATTTGGGTGGGACGAGAGCAGTCCTCCATAAAAAGTTAATAACCATTGCTCTTGGCAGTGGAAGCTATTTGGGTTCTCACATAGGGGAGTACATGTGTTTTGGAAAGATCACTCTGGTACAAGATGAGAAATGGAACAGAGTGAAGATTGCCTCAAAGAGAGACAGTAGCAGATGACTGAAGCCATTCCCGCAAAGGTACCTGAACAGGGCTTAGGGAGTCATCCCTTTAGGGTGGACTCAGGAGCACAGATGTAGGTAACAGTGAACCAGAAGGGACTCACATTGGTTTTCTTCCTCTATTTTCTGAGGATCACCCAAGGAACCAAACTGAGTGAGAAAATTACATAATGCAAATATTATCAAAACAACTCTTGGTTTTTGTGTGTGCCTGGAGGTGGGGGTAGGGCAAAGGAGGAAGAGGAAAAGATGGTGAAAGGAGAAGCTTCTGCATCATTGGAGTACTGCTTATTTTGCAACTAATAGGAGCACACGGGGAGGGATGTTTTCTGTTACTTTTGCTTGAGGGTTAATCATTTTAAAGCAACTGTTATCACCTACCTCTCTGAGAGTGTTGTAGTTCCCCAAGCGTGAAAAACGTATTTAACAAACAAGGTAGCCCCGTGAGTCCCCTGCTGCTCTGCGTGCTTCTGCAGGTTATTTTACTTGGAAAGCACAACTGAAGAAAATTGTTTCTATTGAACATCGAGCAATGCAGAATGAGGATTTATTCACTCGTTTACCAAATGTTTATTGAGTGCCTATTATGCTCATGGCACTGACGGACACTAGAGCCGCAGAGAAGGAGAAGTCAAGAGTCCTTATCTTTAGGAAGTTTACAACATATTAGGAGTAGCAAAACAAATGAATGCATTTATCTACACACGTGGACACATTGCATAGCAAGTTAAATTAAGAAATAAAAACAATCATACACCTGATGACTAATTATATATCATCTTGTGATAGCTTTTCTTAGGAGGAGCGCCAGTGCTTTTATTCTCCCCAGAGATCATCATCCTAATTTTTCATTGCAGTTTTATTGAAAAACTGAAAAAAATAGACTATACAAGGGATGACAAAGAAGAGTAAATGCAGAAAGAGACAGTTACTTGGGGACTTATTGATTAACAACATAGCCTTCACTTTGAATGAATAGCTTTGCATCTACCTCAGGTTGCTACCGAAGGAAAGCCACCACAATTATTATTTAATACTTTGGAGGTGACATCTATGTTCAAGAGACTGCTTCATAAATAACAGGCTCCCATAAATAATGAAGACCTAGTCTGCTTTAGAAAATCGCAACTGAAAGTCATAAGTGGCTCAGAGTAAGAGAAAATAAAAGATAGAGCATTCAGTAAAGCCATTTGTGGCTGGGCTGACTGGACTCAGGAAATGCTGATGGAGGAGGTCACAGTGGGTAACAGAAAGCTAAGATTGAAGCTGGGGAAACTAAGGTGAAAGTTCGGTTTAGGAAAATCAGGAATAGATTTTCTCTGGCTCATATATATCAAATATTCCAATGAGCCTGTTTGACTTCCCAGCAATACCTTTAAGAACTTTCTCAAAGATGGCAAGCTGATCTTCTGTGTTACCACCCTCATGACTGCAGAAGCAAGTTTTTTTTAATGAGAGTAATATGAATAATGTCAAGCTCAATCTGTTGATAGCATGTGCATCGGTTAGCTATTGCTGCAAAACAAACTAACCCAAAACTAAGTGGCTAACAATGACACTCATTTAATATTATAGCTTTTATTTCTGCAGATTAGCTCTGGGTTTGGTGGGTGGCTAGGCTTGGCTGGGGTGGCTCTACTCCATGTGACTCTCCTCTTTTTGGGAAATACCTGGACGTGTACTTTTCATGGTGGTGGCAGAGGTCCAACAAGGCAAGTAGAAAGCATGCAGGGACTCTGAGGACCGTGACACGTCATTACTTTCCCCTCATTCTATTGGCCACAGCAAGTGAAGGGGTGGGAGGATATACTTCATCTACATAATGGGAGGAAGTAGGAAGTTATATGCAAAGGGTGTGGATATAGGGAAGTGGATATAGGGTGGTGAAGAATCGGAGGATAGTAATTCTGTCTCCCTATTGTGTCAAGATGGGACAGACTTGGATACAAACTTCAGCTTTATTGTTTATAATTAAATGTCTCAGAGAGGTTGCTTAATCTTTCTGAGTCTTCATTTACTCATCTTTAAAACTAATAAAATGTTCAGATTTTGTAAAACTTCTGGGACTTAAACTAAATTATCATTTTTTCCTTTTCCTATTTTGTGTGTATGGCCATACGTTTGCTATTATCAAATTCTTGTAACTATGCTCACATCCACTCTTTTATGCTGCTCAGGACTGACTCTATCACCTTTCAAAGATCTGTTACTGACAAAAAGAAAATGGAAAGAAGGAGAAAGTGGAATTGTTCTCCAGGAACGTAGTGTCTGATAATGCAAAGCTGATTAGGTGAAGGCATTCTCTTTTGGTTTTCAGAGTGACTATCAACATCATATAATAGCTCATGCCCCTACTCAGAAATCTGAAGGATTTACTTTCCTGAATAATTAGTATGTTTCCAATATAACCTCCAGTGATTAATATCAGACCGCTATTTGATATTGGCAATGACAATAATGTAAGCCCTACTTCCTTGTCCAGTCCAAAGGAAGGTCTCCAAGGGAATGTATAATTTCTGCATGGAGGATCATTTTATTCAGAGATTAGGAACATCAGTTAAGTAGCTGGGTGTGTCATATATTGTATCTCATTTAATCCTTAAAACGGCTCTGGGAGGTACTTATTTTACAGATGCAGACTTTCAAGCTTAGACAGGCTGGGTAACTAGTTCAAGGTTGTATAATTAGTAAGTTGTAGTAGCTAGCCTCAAATACAGATCTAATTCTGAAGTCTGTTATTAAGCACTTTTTAAAAAAAAAATAATCTGGAGTTGAATTCCCGATTTAAAATTTAGAATTAAATAAACAATAGATATCATCTTTGATGTCAAAGGAAAAAATACAACCTATCACCAAACACTAACCACAATGAGTGTCACTTAAACATTCAAGTCACAATAATTTTGCTTGTCTTTGAAAAAATTTTAAGGCCTGTTTGGAAATGATTTGAATGATCCAGGTCTCTTTTTAAAGCAGGGGGAATCCCAAACTGATAATTTCCCCTTTTTTTGTAAATTTCCCTGAGGCAAGTAGAGGCCTTCTAAATTATTTGATTGATCTTAGGCCAAATTGAGATCATTCTTTTCCAAAATAGCCATTCAGCATGTAAAGATTTGAAAGGCCTGGTTAAAGATTTTAATAATGACAGTCTGGTATAAGAGACATCTCTCTAAAGTAATTCTCTCACTCTCTCTCCTTCTCTTTGTCTTTTCTTCTTTGCTTTCCAACATCTCTCTTTTAGTTCCTCTCCTGCACCAACTCCTCACTCAAGGAAGTTTCAAAGTTAAATTTGGGGGTAGGGAAGTGATTTGAAGCTATGAGCTTTGTCTTAGACCAACTGGTAGTCCCTAAGGTCTTATCTTCTTTGTTTTCTTGAGCAAATGCCCAACAAAACTTGTGCTGTCTGCAACCCAGCTGGGGGATGAGCAGGCAGTTAGTGAAATGTGAAGATTTATAGGATAGCAGGGAGTGGAGAAGTATTAGTGCCCAGAATATGCCAAATGTGGGGTGAGTTAGCTCTAGAGAACCAGATCTATTCTCTAGATCTAGAGAACCAGATCTATTTCCTAAAAGCAAATAGGGAGCAAATTGTTTTTTTCTTGGATTTCATGGCACGCTGGTCCTACTCTTCCTCTCCCTCTTAGGCCACCACTCCTCATTGTCTTTCGCATTTTCTCTCTCTCTCTCCCTCTGTCTCCTCTGCCTCTAAATGTAGACATTCTTAGGATTCAGGCCTGGACTTTTTTTTCAGTTCAGTTTACACTTATTTTCTTGGGTAATCTTATCTGCTAACAAAGTTTTACGTATAATTTATAATCCAACAATTTAAAGTCGTTTTCTATCTCCAGCTTGGAGCTTTCTTCTAAACTTCAGATACACATATACAATGGCCAAATTGATGCCCCACCCAGGTACCTCGCAGGAATTTTAAATGCTTCATGTTTGAAGCTTGCTTATCCTCTTTCATCCGCCCCCTTTGGACCATGCTGTCTTAATAAATGCTAACTCCATCTACCTGGATGCTCATGCCAGAAACCCAGGAGTCATTCTTTTCCTTCATTTTCTCTTTTAAAACAGTAATTTAAAGTTTATTCCAGCTATAATACCGGTTTCTCTGTCATGTTTCAGAGCCCATTACCAAGACATTCTGTTGCACTTGTCTGTCTGATTTATGGATCTGTTCAATTTCTGGCACTAGGGCATCATCTGAGTTTCGACCAGACAGCAGTGATAAAATGGGTGGAATAACTTTAGAAATAGTTAAAGCAAGAGACCATTGTGTTTCTAAGACAAATGCTCTCATTATTACTTCATGTTTGGGTGATAAAATAGAATCATTACCATTTAAATTTCTAAATATTATTTAAAATTTAATATTATGTTAATATTTGGATGATGAATTCTTGTTGTAAGTGCAATTGTCAAAAAGAATATACATTGATAAGGGCTGTCATTAGGGCCTGTAATTGTGGCCTGCCAATCAGTCACAGGCCAAATGGCTATGTTCCTTACTAGTGGTTTTAGTGCCAGGTCTGTGATTTTCTCTTTAGTTTTCCACTCTCTCAGTGTGGATGTCCAAACTCTAGGGTGGTGGACAGAGGCTGTCCTTTGGCCTCATGCCATCGTTGCTGAACTCAAGTGATAAATGGATGGTAAGTTGGAGGGGTGATGGGTTGGGAAGTGGATCAGGAATGAGGGCAAAGAAGGGAAAGTGGAAACCTTTATACAGTAGAAGTCATCCTCAACACCTCCTCCCCTCGGCCCACTCTCCACATCCAATCCATCACTTGTCCTGGCAAAATAAAGCTCACACCCACCAGTCTTCCCCATCCCACCAGCCACCATGATCTCCCTGGACCATTGTAATAGCTTGGTAGCTATCTGGAGCATCTTCCCTCTTTCATCCTCAACCACCTTGATCCATTCCTTAAACTGTAGCCAAAGTGAGCATTTAAACAACGTAAATCAAACTGTCTTTTTCTTTCTTCAAATCGTTTCATGGTTCCCCACTAAACTTAGGATATAATCTAAAATTTTTAGAGTGTCCCTCAGAGCCCTTCCCAACCTGACTGCTTCCCAGACTCCTTTACCAGAGCCCTCCCTTTTCCTCTTTACACTCCAGTCACGTTTTCTTCAACACACACAAGGCTTCCCACCTCCAGCGGGGGGCGTGCTGCTCTCTCTGCCAGGATGAGCTTCTGTTCTCTGCAGAGCTAATTAACTCCCACTCTCCTCCAGGGCTAGGCTTAAATGTCACTTTCTCAGAGGGACAGTTCCTAAATGTATTGATCTAAATTATCATCCTCTGTTATAGCCTCACACAGGGCTTCTCTTTATAATCTTTATCAAAATTTGTAATTTCATATTTATTTATGCAATTACTGTCTCCCCTACCAGCCAGTGGCTCCAGAGGGCAGAAGCAGTATCCACTTTGATATCATTAGCACATGTCTAGCATGTGGTAGATTGGCGATAAATATTAGTTGGAATAAAGGTAATATAATTTTTATTATAAATTAAAAAATATATTCTTTTTCCTAAAAAATCTAACTTTTAGGGGGATCTTTGAAGAATTTATCGTAAGTCTTCATATAAAAGACATTATTAGATAGTACAACAGATAATGTATGCAGTTTGGATTTATAAGAAATATGGAAATATTCATTAAATTGATATTAAAATTAAATATTGGCTATGTTTTAATCATAGAAAGAAATACTTGTGTAATTGGTACCTTGAAGAGCAGGACTCTTGGGATACATTCAAAAAGTATATTTATTTTTTATTTGTCTGTTTAAAATATATGCAATGGAGGAAGTGTTTCCCTGCCCTGGTTTACTTTTACATACTAACAATAAAAAATAATTGTACAGGGCTTCCCTGGTGGCGCAGTGGTTGAGAGTCCGCCTGCCGATGCAGGGGACACGGGTTCGTGCCCCGGTCCAGGAAGATCCCACATGCCTTGGAGCGGCTAGGTCCGTGAGCCATGGCCGCTGACCCTGCGCGTCCGGAGCCTGTGCTCCACAACGGGAGAGGCCACAACAGTGAGAGGCCCGCGTACCGGGGAAAAAAAAAATTGTACAATCACAGCCTCAGTTTCAATTCAGAAATTAAGACATCCAGTTCCAAGTAATGATCTAAACTCTGAACTCGATTTAAAGATAAAGTATTTCCACTTCCCAGGCTGGTAGTTTTCTTCAGGCAGGAAGGCAGGGAAGGGGAGGTTTCACCCTTCTATCTCCTTTCCCAAGTTGGGCTTCCATCCCTCCTTTTTCCATCCCTTTTTGAGAATTCTTGGATGCATGTCCTGTGAGGTGGGCAATACACATGTATGTATGGAGAGGGAGAGAGAGGGAGAGAGAGGGAGAGGAAGAGAGGGAGGGAAGGAGAGGAAAAAAGAGAGAGAGAGTTATTTTAAGGAATTGGCTCACGTGATCATGGGGCTGGCAAGTCCTTACTACTTGCTGTCTCTTGTCATTTTGATGATAGTCATTCTAATGGGTGTGAGGTAATATCTCACTGTTGCTTTTATTTACATTTCCCTGATGATTACTGATGATGAACCCCTTTTCATGTACCTGTATGTCTTCTTTGGAAAAATGTCTATTCAGTTCTGTTGCCCATTTTTTAAAAAAATAAATTTATTTATTTTATTTTATTTATTTATTTTTGGCTACATTGGGTCTTCATTGCTGAGCACAGGCTTTCTCTAGTTGCGGCAAGTGGGGGCTACTCTTTTTTGTGGTGCACGGGCTTCTCACTGAGGTGGCTTCTCTTGTTGTGGAGCATGGGTTCTAGACGTATGGGCTTCAGTAGTTGTGGCATGCAGGCTCAGTAGTTGTGGCCCATGGGCTTACTTGTTCCGCGGCATGTGGGATCTTCCCAGACCAGGGCTTGAACCCGAGTCCCCTGCATTGGCAGGTCGATTCTTAACCACTGCACCACCCGGGAAGCCCCCATTGCCCATTTTTTAACCACATTGTTTGAGTTTTGCTATTGAGTTGTAAGAGTTCTATATATATTTTGGATTTTAACCCCTTACCAGATATGTGACTTGCAAATATTTTTTCCCATTTCATAGGCTGCCTTTTTATTTTGTTGATTTTCTTTTCCTGTGCAGAAACTTTTTAGTTTGATGTAGTCCCTCCTGTTTATTTTTGCTTTTGTTGCTTTTGCCTTGTGTGTCCAAAAAAGTCATTGAAAAGACCAATGTCAAGGAGCTGACCCCCTATGTTTTCTTCTAGGAGTTTTATAGTTTCAGGTCTTAAATTTAAGCCCTTAGTCCATTTTGAGTTGATTTTTGTGTATGGTGTAAGATTATAGTCCAGTTTCATTCTTTTGCATGTGGCTATCCGGTTTCCCCAATATCATTTATTGAAAAGAGTATCTTTTTCTCATTGTATATTCTAGGCTCTTTTGTCATAAATTAATTGACTATATATCCATGGGTTTATTTATGGGCTCTTTATTATGTTCCACTGATCTATGTGTCTGGTTTTATTCCAATACCATACTGTTTTGATTACCATAGTTTTGTAATATAGTTTGAAATCAGGACGTGTGATGTCTCCAGCTTTCTTCTTCTTTCTCAAGGTTGTTTTGGCTGTTGGGGGTCTTTTGTGGTTCCTTATGAATTTTAGAATTGTTTGTTCTATTTCTATGAAAAACACAATTAAAATTTTGATAGAGATTGCATTGAATCTGTAGATTGCTTTGGGTAGTATGGACATTTTAACAATATTTGTTCTTTCAACCCATGAGCACAGTCTATCTTTCCATTTATTTGTGTCTTTTTCAATTTCTTTCATCAGCATCTCATAGTTTTCAGTGTACAGAACTTTCACCTCCTTGGTTAATTTATTCCGAAGTATTTTACTTTTCAATGCAATTGTAGATGGGATTTTTTTTTAAATTTCTCTTTCTGATAATTTGTTATTATTTACATATGTCAAAATCCAATCAAAGATTGAAGTCATCTGGATGGGGGTTATAGACTCTAAGCTAACTTGAAGATTAATAATAATATGAGCAAATTTAGGGGATGTAGGTTATGTGGCCTTCTTTTTAAATTTTGGCACCATTAAAGCAGTTACTATAAATAGAACCCTTCCTATCAGTATAAGACAAAGATTTAGTCCTATTTAAGGCTGATGTCCTCTGGTTATTAGGAAACTTCAGCAAACTAGGAAGATAATCAATGCTCCTTCCCCCCAGTTATTTGGAATGAAACATTTGCTTCATTACTGGATATGTTGGCATATTCTCTTACTCACTGTTCACTGTTTACTCTTGAGGCTCATGTTTCTCTTCTATTCATTTTACTTTGTGTTCTAGGAGGTTGAGATCTATCAACTGGACCAACCAGGCTCCTTTCCTTTCTGAAGTGCAGAGGGTGCCAGAGGAGATAGAGACAAAGTTTTTTTGTTTTTCCCATATCTCCCCCCCTGCCAGGCTTAGGTTGGTAGTGACCGAGTTCCCTACCAAGGCCACAGTTCCTGTCAGGTGACTGTCCAATAACTACAGGTCTTACTGCACTCTGCTAACTGCTCCATTTCTTTAGACCTAGGTATGCTAGTCAACCTCTAGTTGCTAGCCCTGTGGTTCTTCACCGTTCTTGTGCGTTACTACCACACTTTTGTCAATAGTGTCTTAACTAAACTCTTCTCCATTACCGTGTTTGAATGTGCCATCTGTATCCTGCCAGCACCCTAAATGGATTACATAATTGGTACCAGGAGGGGCCCCTGTAATGAGCTTTTAAAATGGGTTTCTGGAATTGAGAGTCTGACGTATTTGATGAATATATGAATCAACTTTTTCCTTGCTGGGGGGGGAATGGACATTGGTAATCCATAGTGTGTGGTACCATTATGATGACTCGAAGTATCACCAGTAGCAGCATATGATGGAGTACAGACGGAGGGCAGGGTACTGGGAGACCAAGTCATCCAATTCTCCCAGCACCATTTATTGAATAACCCTATCTTTCTTACTGATTGAAATAGTCTTCTTTACCATAAACGAAATTCTTTTGTGTACTGAGGACTGTTCCTGGGCTGTCTATTTTGTTCCGTTTATTTGGGTAAGTCTCACATGATCACTTTATTTTATTGACCCACTATGTGAGTAAAGGACAGAACACTGATTCGTCATAATAATACCCTCCACTTCGATAGTGCTTGTACCAGGCACTGTTCTAAGTGCTTTAGGTATATTAACTCATTTCATCTTCAGAACAACTCTATGAATAGAAGCTGTTATTATCTATGTTTTGCAGATGGAAAATGAGATACAGAAAAGTTAAGTGACTGGCACCAGATCCCACAGCCTGAAAGCAGAGGAGCTGAGATTTGAGACTAGGAAGTCTGGACTCAGAGCCTGCACTCCTAACAACTACCCTACACTACCTCTAACCATGAGTGAGGGCATCTCTTTTGGGGACTAAAAAGATACAGTCCAGGTGCACTGCTCCTGATGATTTAAATTAATCAGCTAGAACTTAGATAACCTAGAAAAATTGGTAGTTATGATATCTCCTAGACTGTCTCTTTCAATTATCTGTTTCTCAAGTAACCTTCTAGTTACTGTCAGACTTCATCTGCATCAGACTAGCAAATCAAGTCTAAAACATTTTATACGTGCCCATCTTCCCTGCTGTTCATATCACTGAGTTAGCCAAATAAATGCAATTTTTTTCTGCGGCAGGTTTCTCACAAATTGTGACTGGCGTCTGTATATTTATGAAGTTTCTATTGCATTGCTAGTTTATCATTGTATTATTATAATAGATCACAGATTGCATTGGTAAATGCCATGACGAGACATGATAAACACAGTCCATTTTTGATGGGGTAAAGTTCTCTTTAATTTTCCTGGTCTATAAAACAAGGATTAGAACAACTGACTCATAGTGTTGGAGTGCATATTAGAAGATCATGTATGTGAGTGCAATTAATAGTGCCTGGTGTATGGTAGGTATTCAGGTAATGTTGGTAGAGTCTGAATCATCAGAGGCTACAGTTATTACAGGGCCCAAGCTAAAAGCAGGGAGGAGACGTGGAGTGAATCATACTTATTGAGCATTTCCCATAGTCCAGGCATTCTGCTTGGTGGTTTATATGCATATAGTCTGATATGGTGGAATGGGTAGGTGCTTTTATAAGATGACATCCCCATGTTGTACAAAATTACGGTCCAAATATTATGTGCTACTTTGACATCTGGTGAAAGAAGGATGCAAGGGGGACCCTCAAATATCCTAACCACAAGTTCCCTTCCAACTCTACGCCTCAGTTAAGCTTCCCAAGCCAAACAACCCTCTTTAATAGCAAATAGACCAAGTACAGTTCCCAATTATCCCCAAGTAGCAGGTTTCAGTTCCTGGCCAGCCCACAGAATTGTTCAAACAAGCCAACTGCATCTTTCAATGGGAAACAGAGGGTGCATCAGTCTCTTGATACTAAAAGCTTATCTCCCAGAGCCCCTGGTTATTCACTGTGTCCCTGAGTACAACCCCCATGTGGTCTGTGAGGCATGTGATGTCTTCCTGCATCTGAGCTCTGAGCATATGTGACTAACAAACTGCTGTGATTCATCTGTCCAGTATTGGGTGTTGGCCATCCCCATAGCCTTAGGACCAGAATTCCTCTTTCACCAACAGAGTGAATAGGAGGTGGTCAAAAACCCTAGAAGAAACTAAACTGAATGAGTTCCACTGATTGCGCTAGATCATTGCTTCTCAAACTTTAGTGTGGAAACAATGACCTGGAGATCTTGTTAAAATATCCATTCTGACTTAGTAGGTCTAGAGAAGGTCTCACATGGGGCCTGAGATTTTGCCTTTCTAAAAAGCTCCCAGGTGATGCAGCTGCCCCTTAGACCACATAGTGAATAATAAAGGCCCAAGGGAAAGAGAATCCAGGCCAGGGAGACCTGGAATGTTCACTGCATCACTCATCAATGACCTTCCAATCATCTAGGAATCTGGCACATCAAGGAATGATGAATAGTACCTTCTAGGAATTGGGATATTCAGCCTGAGGGATTGGAAACTGACTAAGATCTGTGTAAGATGGAACACTCCACTGGAACCAGAAGAAAGAAACTTCTTAGGGGTCACATGGCCAGGAGACCCACATGTAGCTGCGAGAAAGGGACTTACCAGTCTCTGCCTTGCTCTGGCCACTCTGTGATCCAATCCTACTGCTATTTTAAAGATGGAAATACTGGTCTCCTTAAAGCTTATCACTGGACTTTTTAGTTCTTTAGGATTAAAGAACTTTGCTTATTTCTATTAGTTTTTTTTTTTAGTAAGTTTCATTGGGAAAATGTCTGATTCAGGGAAAGGGGGAAAGGAGACAAAGGATTTGTTGCAAAGGGCCCTACTAACAAGCAAGACAGATACTTGTCATTGAGAAGGACAGGAGGAGAAGGAGAGAAGCAGAAGAAGAAGGGCTGGATGAAATCAAGTCATGTTTTCTCCAGGAAGCCTGACCTCAGTGAAAATCCAAAAGCAGAGGCTCCCAAGGGGTCCTTCTGCTCCCAGGAGACAGTGCAGATTAGATTGGTTTTATTGCTTGGCAGACAGGCCTTGATGCTAATTTCTCTTGACCTTCTCATGTGATTCTTGTCAGCCTGGCCCTCATCTGTTAAGCTTGCTTTAATTATGTGCATAATGGCTCATTATTTTTTATAAAGGAAACAGCAAAGGAAACAATTATGCAAATGAATGAGGTTTGTTGTTTATTGTAGAGTTGTGGGCTAATTGGGCACTGGTACAAAAACACCATTGTCAAACACAGTGCCAGAAATAATCCCACTAATCTCTACCTCTGAGATCTCTTTCAGCACATCAGTACCTACAAGATAAACTTAATGTCCGAGAACAAATATGAAATGCCAGAAGAACTCATCTAGTGTAGTCAGATGGGTTAGGGGGTCCCCAGAAAAAGAGAACCAGACATGGCTTTCTTGACAGAAGAGAAGCCGTTTTGGCCTAGGCCATTTGGGGATGTAAGCCTGGCTGCAACGCCTTCCCTTGAACAGGTCTCAGTAATTAATGACCTTGGGGAACAAAGGAATGCAGGAACAGAGAAAAGGCAGTCAAACGGGAGCGCAGTGATAAAGCAGAGTCCTAGTTCCTCCTCAAGGAGGAGCACATATGTATAATAAGGGAATGATGATATTGACCCTCCTGACTTCAGTCAACTAAAGCTTGGACTCTGTTGACCTTTGTCCTAATTCTATGCTGAATTCTCCTCTGCTCAAGCCCCTTCATGAATATGCATGTTCCCTTAGCTTGAAACGTCCCCAGTTTTGCTGTTTGGGGAGACGCTGCTTCGGGTAAGATCCCTGGTGTTCTTCTTACTTGCTGCAAATAATAAATCCTTCCTTCTTCTGACCTTTGGCTTCATTGCGTCTATTGGCCTGACACCCACCAAGAGGCAAACCCAGTTCTGGGGTAACACTAGGGCAGGGGCTTTAATCAGAACAGCTACTCTTCCTTGCTAAGGCTGAAGGCTTACCAAGCTGTCCAAGATCACGCTTCTTCAACTAGCACCTCCTTTTTGGTTTGGTCTTCGATTGTTGTCAAACAGAAAAGATTTGTGTGTTTGGACCTAGTATTCTTTCTTCTGGTCTCTGCTTTGGAATGTCTCATTCATTCACTCATTCATTCATTCATTTTGCCTGTTTTGTTCTATCTAGTTCAATCTTTACCTGAAGGCCCCTGCCTTTGTCTCCTTCTTGTCTTACCTAATATCACTTCTTTTTGACACAGCTCAGTCATTACAGGTGGCCTTCTTTCAGCCTTAAATATTCCAACCTTCTTTGATCTTTGGTCTTTTACCTATAATGGATTAATTTCCCTCCGCCCTCACGTAACCCCTAATTCTGATTTATTAGATTAGATCAGGAATAGATGTCATATGCTTCCATGCTACCCTGTATTTCTCCCTTAGGGCATTTATAACATTTGAAATTAATTGCTGTTGTAAAATGACTTGGGCTAACTCGGTCATTTATAATTATTATGTCTTCTCCAGAACCCACAACCAGCAGGGAGAGTACACTGAAGGCAAGTCCTCAAATGGATTCTGCACAAAAAATATCACTGAACAGGCACAAAACACATCCCACAGCCTGTTCTGTAAGCTCAATGAAATCTTAGCACTCTGTCTTTTCATGCACCCAGACAAGCTCTTAATTAAAAGGTTCATTTGAGGCAAATGTGAAAATATACTAGCAGCAGGACTCAGCTAAATTTCTACTCAGTATCAAATACTGCCTAAATGGTAGGCTATGGAACCAGAAGAAATACCAAGCCCTAGGGCATCATTTCAAAAGATATAAGGCTACTAGATTTGCTAGATTCCTAGATTTTTTTAATGTAATGATGGTAGAGTCTATACACTATTCTTAGCCATTTCCTAAAACTGGAAGATCATTTATTTCACCAAAGAGAAATTGTCTCCAATATCCGTTATACCAAGTAACATTTTCCGCTGTTGAGCAAATATTAAGGTAACTGTAGTTTTATGGTAGCTGTCCTCGGAGGGTGGATTTAGATTAGAGTCTTTCAGATACCACCCCTGGAATGTGTATTTCTGATTAGAGTTGTTCAGATATTAACCAACCACCCCCAGAATATACATTAAAATGTCCATCTATATATCACACAGTATAAGTAATACAAAGTAAATTGCAGACAATATAGCAGTTGTTAAATTTGCAGGTTGATGTCTGGTGTGCTTACTGGAATATAAGTTCCATGGGGGAGGGGGGCGACATTCATTTCATATACCCAGAGTCTGTGCACTTCTAGACCCAGAGCAGGTGACCAAGAAATGTGGTTGGAATAAATGGAGCTCATTTGCCAAACTTTCCCCCTTCCCTCCTAATTCTGCCTTTTTACTTCTCATTTTCTTCTATCATTCTCTCTTCCTTCCTTCCTTCCCTCCCTTCCTCCTTCCCTCATTTCCTTATCTCTCTCCCGTTCTTTCTTCTTCTCTCTCTTTTTTCTCCCTTTGGGTCTCTCTCATCATCTTCCCCTCTCTCTTTCTCTTTTTATTTGTGTGAGAAAGTCACGTGGCGTCTTCAGAATTCTGACTAAATATTCTGCCATTGAAGAACTAGTGTTTGAAGACTGGCTTTAGCTTGATTTAGCTGCTTTGAGGCTGTGCACTTTCTTTGTTTCCTACTCTGTAAAAGGAGAATAGCAGTGATGCCTCAGTCAGAATTGTTGTTTTGAGAATTGGTGGAGTATTGCCAGCACACTTAATTCTCTCCCGCCACCCGCCTCTAAATTTAGCCTTAGCCCCCCTTTCTCATTAATGATTAGATTACTTTAATTTCCTTAGCCATGAGGTCATTCACTTCTTTCTCCAACTGGCCTTGAAAAGGTGAAAGTGTAGCATCTTTGCTGGTTGTGTTCGTGCGTGTGAGGTGTGTGGGGCAGGGCTGGCAGTCAAGGAGAAATGTTTTGCTCCACTCTTCTTTCTTTCCAAGCTGAGTTCTCTTAGATGAGCCAGTTAATCCCTTTCAGCTTTTGTTCTCCTATCTGTGAGAGGCAGTTACGATGCCCATCTCACGTAGATGTCATGAGGATAGAATGAGATTAGTATACATGAAGACAGCTGGCCCAGATACATGCTCAGCAAAGGTGAACAGAACTGCAACAATCCTTTCTAACCAATTGTAACATCAGGGTTCAACCAGGAAGCTGACGTCTCTGAGCTATGGGTAAGGAATAATTACAAGAAGCGGACCCTATAAATTGTGGGAGGCTGGGGAAGTGAAGGTGTGCAGGGTGAGTTAGAGGATCACGGGAGACATCAGTCAATCTGAGAGCCAGGCATATCCAGTTGCCAAAGTGAGACTGAAAGGGGAGCTGATGGGAGGGCTGTGGGGAACTATTCTCTCTGGATCCACAACCACGCACCTTTTGAGGAACCTGGGATCTCTGTTAAACAGAGGTGAGCAGTCAGGTGGAAGAGCTTGACCTTGAGCGGAGGAGAGTGACAATAATGTGAAGCCCACTGCACCTGCCTCTGTCTGTCACTCATGTCTAAACCTGATGACCTTAGAGATAATGGCTGATGCTCTCTTTCCATCTTGCAAATCTCATGCAAATCCCAATTTTGACCAACTCTAACTCTGTATAATACCCAGAATTCTGGGAAATATAGTTTCAGCTTTACCAAGTTGACCTGGAAAAACCACCATACCAGTGTTTTCCATTTTACAGCTAACTCCTTTTGGCTTTGATGTAAATTACTTTTTTTTTTTTTTCAAGAAATGCTAAAAATACCATGATCTTAAGTTTATGGAGATACATAAAGTAATATTCTAATTAGGTCAGGCCTTGTACTTTGCACTTGAAATGCAGTGTCACATAGGAGAAGGATTTTTAATGTAACCTGTATGAGTTTCCTTACAGATGGGAAAGGGAGATTTTTATTGAGTATAATTTGGGTTTAAATTTCAAATATACACTAGTAATGACCATATCTAGGGTCTGTAAATTTTATTCATTTGTTTGTTATTTGACAAATTTAAGTTTTAAGTTAAATTTAACTTAAAACTTAAGATTTTAAGTGTCATTGTCTTAAGATTTTAAGTTTCATTGTCTATCTTGCCATCTCTTCTCTGAGCCTCTTGGGACTGTGACATGAGAAACCTGGACTCTTTCAAACCTGTTCTTTGTTATCTCCAGTGGGCCCAGAACACTGGTATGTAGAGACTAAAATAATAAACACCACTTCTAATCTGTTGAAGAGAAATAATTGTTAAGGCTCTTAAGTACTTAAGGTTAGGTCCTTAAAATTTTCTTAATATAATTTTCTTCCCTTTCTCGAGGCTAATAGCACACCTGTGAGGCTGTTTAGTTCAATGTGGTTTAAAGCATTAATCATCTTCCTTGTTAAGCAATGGAGACTGGAGAGAGGAATAAGATGCTGGCACTGTCTCAAGGGATTTAAAATCTGGTGTGTTTGGAGGGAGAGGGAACAAAAATGATAAGAAAACTTTGTGAGTGAGGTACTCTGGAGGAACACATGGCCAATTCTTAGGGAGGAGAGGGCAGAAATCAGGGGCAGCAAACCAGTTGTCATTCCTCTAAGATTTCATTAAGCCTTAAGCACATTAAAGAAAGTAGGCAGGGTGTTTATTCCCAGTAGAGGAAACTTAAGGAGAGCTGAACATCTAATTAACCTTTTAACAGCCTTGGTTGAGTGAACTGAGAAGTTTCATTCTTATTTTAACAACTTAAAGTCGGACAAGCATGGATATGGTAAAAGAGAGAGAGAAAGCAAAGTAGAATGAGTAAATGGTTAAGGGAATGAAGTTCATTTTTAGCATCACCATTTATCTTCTGGGGCCCCCAACCCCCTGTGCACTGGGGTCTCAGTGACCTTCTGCTATCTCTGGTCACTCCCCCTGCTTTGATGACATTTGTTTGACTCACCAGGACCCTTTCCACCATTAAACCTTACTTTACCTTGTCAATTGCATTATTATGAACTTTCATCAAATCTTTAACCATGGTCATTTTTAAGTCTTTTGTCATTTACAGACAGTTCTGGGTGTACTCTGATGCTTATGCAAAAATGTTCCTGTAAAAGGGTTTCATCTTCAAGGAATTCATGGAAAAGACTCTGACAAGTATAGGTTTCTGGTAACTGACTATACTGCTGAACTGAATGAAGAAGCATTTTCAGAACTCTAATGGAAAACTGATGAATTCATAAAAGTGCTAACAAAAGATCAAGGTGAAAAAAAAATTAATTACATGGGACTGAGTGAACTGATGAGGATGATTTTAATTTTTGTGACTTTCTGTTTGAATAAAAAAAAAAAATCCCACAAGGACTCAGGCAAAAAATATACAAATAATTTTCACTGCAAAGTAAAGGAGCTGTTACCGTGGAGGATTCCTGGACTGAATGTCAATATTATGACATAGTATGAGTGTGTTTCGTGTTTGGTAATTGCGATCATTGTTGCTTTTGTTGTGGTCATCCGTTTACAATGCTTGGTGTCAGTTTATTTCTCTCTTGTAAAAATAAAATACAGTGTGTGTGTGTGAAAAAAAACAAAATAAAAAACCTTACTTTACCTGTCTTCATCTTATTCTTTTGAAGCTCTGTTTATTAGAGTACCTCTTTACCAGGCACTATCATCAGATACCTTACATTCATAGAGTTCCTTAAAGTATTCTAAGTGTTTCTAAGTATATTACATCATTTAATCAACTTATTTGAATGGATTAATATATTAACAAATAGGTCTCTCTAGGTAACATATTGATATGTTAACACGGGACTACTGGAAAGAGTACCATTACTCTCCCAGGTCCCTTAGATTTGCATAGTTTTTTATACTTTGTAAAGTGTTTCCCATCTGTTTTTGATAAGGCTCTGGGGTAGTGGGAATGGGGCACTGGGGAGATTGGAAGAGAAGGTTCTTAAGGCACAGGGTCCTTTGGGGCCAGAGCCACCGCATTGCACAACCCCAGGGCGTGCCATTGACGCTGTTGACCCTGGGATGGCACCCTTGCAGCTAGCTGTGCAGGGCACTACCTGTGAGTAGCCAGCCATAGCAGCTCTGTTTATGGTCTTCAATTCACTCCCCTGGTGCCTCTGCCCCTGCCCGAAAATGTTGGCTTACACCTACCAGCCGGTAATGACTAGGAAGGGGCTGGATGGAGGGAATCCTAACCCTATGCTTCCCAGGATGGAATAACTAAAGCCCCCATAGTACGCCCTTCTTCCAGGGGCGGTCATAAAACTATGCTTGGCAGAGACATTTTTCTCTCAATGCTCATAGTAAACCTTCCTGGAGTTACAATTAGAGCAGAGGCCAGACATAAATCCATAAGAAACACAACATGATTTTTTCCTTTTGAAATACAATCCCATTTCTTAGGCAGGTGTTGTTTACAGCCCAGCTACTACGCTCATGTTGCCAAGGACCTGCACACAGGCGCTGCGATTTTCAGTTTTCCTGATGAACTCAGAAGGTACCTGCGCTTTAGAACTAGTTTGTTTGAGTGCCGTGTACTGGCTGTCAGAGTCCCTTCTTATCAATCTTTCACACCAAAGTAGTATTTTCAGGGCTTCTTGGTTCTTTTGCTATAAACTTTCTCACTGTGACATTTCTGCTTCATAGGGCCGGGAGGTCTGAATGGGTTCCCCAGACCACTGGTTGGCCCAACAGTTTATCAAGAAGTCTTCAGAAAGTGTGACACCTTTGCAGGAAAAAGCAATAAACATTTTGTTCATATCTATTTCATATATTTGCGATGTAAGATTAATTATAGGCTTCAGAGAGATCCTGTTATATTCCTAGCAAACCAGAATATTCTAAAAGCATTGCTTGTGTCAAAAGGTCATGTGAGTCAGCTGTCCCTGCTAACATTTGGTTCATCTTCATTACTGTGTTTGTGCTGGGTGTGAATTTCAAAAAGTTTGCAAGCACTACTTCATACACAGACAGATCTTGCCCCAGACCACAAAAGGACCAAAAATAAATGGCAGAAGCAAGAGTTCTTTAAACATTGAGGCATCCCCTCCTTCCCACACCTCTCTTTGCCCAGGTAGAGGATATAGAGGCATGTGACCTTTTCTTAATCTAGGCTGGAAGCATGGAGACCCACGGAGATAATGTGATAGAGCTATGAGGGGCTTATAACAAGTGGACACGGCAGATGCTCCTCACATATACTTAAGTGGAAAGTGTCCATAATGCCACTTGATTTGAGGGTGGTTTTGAGAGTTTGAAGGGAGGAGGGTCTGTGGTTGCAGGAGCCCGACCTGTAGTCCCAGGTGCCGTAGCCTTGGCCAGAATGGAGATTCCATCCTCCTCTATCTGTTCACAACTGTTTTCTTTGAACTGTACTCTAACATTCAATTCCTGTGAACACTTAAATGGTTTTTACTTAATATTACAGATTGAAAAGTATGTAGATATTATCTTAGTCATCAACTTCTGATCAACGTTCTAATTAATGTCATTCTTTGTCATCATCTTAGGTAGTTTACAGAGGTGAGCT